>NC_050186.1:30679226-30884226 GCF_008315115.2 Sander lucioperca | reverse complement strand
ATAGCGACTCCGCAGGAAAACTGCCGTGACCTAACGCGACACACACACACAGAACGTCGAAGGTGTGTTGTTTTTGACTCTCGGCATGTGGCTGTTGCCAGAAGACAAATTTTGTTTCAAAAGAAGCTGGAGGCAGCAAAAAAAACCCACCGCTATCTAAACTATTTATAAATGGCGGGTTTGTTCAGGACCTCCCCGTCTGTCGCTAGCAGTGATGACGCAGTGATTAGTGACTATTCTCTCCGACCAATCAGTAGTCTGCAGGTTTTCAAGTGATCTTTTGGTATCGCCTCAGCGCACTCGGAACCTCGACGGAGGTGGTACTGAAAAAAGTACCTGTTAGCAGGTACCAGGGACTTTTTTTCATAATGGAAAATAGAGCTGGGCAATACATCAATATTATATCGATATCGTGATATGAAACTAGATATCGTCTTAGATTTTGGATATCGTAATATCGTGATATGGCATGTCTTTTCCTGGTTTTAAAGGCTGCATTACAGTAAAGTTAAGTCATTTTCTGAACTTACCAGACTGCTGTAACTGTTCTATTATTTGCCTTTACCCACTTAATCATTATATTCACATTACTGATGATTATTTATCAAAAATCTCATTGTGTAAATATTTTGTGAAAGCACCAATAGTCAACACTACAATATTGTTGCGGTATCGATATCGACGTATTTGATAAAAAATATTGTGATATTTGATTTTCTCCATATCGCCCAGCCCTAATGGAAAACCAAAAAAGGCGAGTACAGTCGAGGCGAGTCGAGCAGGTACCATGTAATGGAAAAAAGCCATTAGATAATGAGAAAGGAGGTCTTTTGGAAACTTAGCATACTGAAAGAATTATATCTCTGATAATGGTGATAACGATTGGTATTTGAAGCGTTTATTTATAGAGTGAATCTGCTGGCTTAAGTATGGAGGCCAAGAATATAACAGTATTCTGGTCTCCAGTAATAGATATCATTGGAGATGTTGTGTTAGGTGGGGGAAAAAATTTATATGAAAAAACACCCATTCTGCGCATGCATACGTCAGTTAGGAGCCAAATGTACACTTGATTTTTTTGTCAGAATATTTTTTTCTGCCATTTTTGAGTTAGTATTTTTTTTTTTATTATATGTTAGAAACCACGACTTTTGAAATTGTTTTGGTATATCACCGTCAAGACTCCTCTGAAGTATCTTTGGACATTGGATCTCTGTCAGTACGGTGAAAAATGTTCCTTACGTTTCCGATCCTCCTCCCTTAACAGTTTGTGGCCATTGCTACAGTAGCCAACTATTTTCATTTCCTCATTCCTCAGGCTCATGAGAAATGAAACGGGTATTCATGTATTGTGATGGCATGCCGGGACATGATGCTTGAAATCCGACAGAGCCAGATGTACACCACAAACACAGGTTCTCATGTATTGTCATGTTTGTTGTTTGCGCATTTTGGCACCAGACATCCCAGATGCTGAGGCACAGTACTGGACAGGCAAGCTGGAACGCATCAATACCATGAGAATCGATGATGAGGTAAAGTGCAATTTTTTAAAAAGGATGTACTACTTTTATCTGTTTGAAAAAATAACAGGGCATCAGTGTGTTGTAATGATAAACTTACTGCATGTCCTGCTGGTTTGAATGCTACTTTTTTTCACAGTTGAGTATGCATATTAAATCAGTCAATGATCTTTTGTTCAGAAAGATGTGCTTGTATGTTCCTGTTTACTACTTCTTGTGCTAATGACGCAGAACTGCTGTATTTATTTCAGTTACAAGTGTTGATGGAGTGGTGCGAGTGAATTTACTGTGGTAAGAATAGCAATACGACAACATGAAAAACCTACTTGATGCCTGCTGTTTTTCTCCCTTTCTCCTCTGTATTACCCTCTTCAGGATGACGTTCAGAGTCGCCCACTGCCATTTGCGGCCTCCCAGTGCTGTGAGTGTTGCCTGCCCCATACTCCTCTCGGCCTCTAGATGGAGCCAGTCCTCTACTCTTGTAGTTTCAAGGCTTTTGCTACTATTTCCTCTCACTTCCTTAACCCTGTTGTGCTGCCTAATAGCAGTAACAGTTGAAATCCTCTTCATCAGAGTTGAAAATGAAGACTAAACATTTCAAGTTTTCTACAAACATAACCAAGCATATGCATGTTAAATATTCTCACTGTTGTGTCAGTTTGTTTTCCACTCTGAGAACCACTGATGGGGTTCCCTCATCCTCCCACTATTACAACACAGGGACACTTCTTTTGTTTTCAAAACCCCTGCCTCCTCTGACTGTACCTCTCACTTGTAACGTCTGCACTTTCACCAGGCAACTATTTCGGATGGGCTGACCCACTGAGTATGTAAACAAAACAAAACATTTTGATGTAATTCTCCCCCTGGCCAATCCTCAGTGCCCTCTGCATGCCCTAATGCCCCATATTCCCCAGTAACACATAGTCTATAAGGTTCCCATGCATTTTAGTTTCATTATTTTACTCTTAACACTTTTCCTCAGTGATTTCCCTAAATCCCCTTTGGCCTTTTTACTTCCTTTTCTGCTCTTGCTGTTTTCCTTTTTATGCTTTGTGCTGATGTCATGTAATTCTCATTACCCATGTATACTTTATCCTTAAATTATTGGTTTAGCACACATCCTAGAATAGGAGAGTTAGGACGACTCATCATAACACACACTTTTTTTTTCTCCCTCCGTCCCTGAAACTGAGCTCCATGCATCTTCTTTTGTTTGAATTCAATGAGAATACTGAGCTCAAACATCTTTGGACATGAATAGCGATACCAATATAAATATTTCTGAAAGTCTGCTAAACAACAGAGCCCTTATCAAATCTTAAAGGGTATAGGTTGCAGTTGCATCATTAAACTGATTGGTGACAGTCTTTGCTGAAGTAAATATCACCTGGGCATTTTTTATTGTCCTCCCAGATACCAACAGTATCAGTTTGTCCTTCACCCTCTCACTTTATCTCTTTGAAAAGATAAACTCAGCTGTCCCCTCCAGCAGACGCCAAACTCATGGTTAGCGCTTGAAACAGGTTTCCTTCGGTCATTGTTGGGGTTTCGCGAGGTCACTTTCAAAAAGGGGTTTATATAAGTGCTCTTCTTATGAGCAACACTGGTCTATTATTTTAAGTGTTACAGTTATTCAATAAAAACACCATCAAACTGTTGGAAGTAAGGGTAAAGCAGATTCTATTTCTATAGCTATATCTGTGAATTCTGTATCTTTCTATACATTGATGAAACCACAACAGTATCTACATACTGTACAAACGCTGATTAAGAGCAGCTCAGTGTCTTCCATTTAGCAGGACAGCTTGCACATATAGAGGGCTATAAATCCCTCACAACCTCCCTATTAACCTGGCATCCGCTGACCACAGTTTGTTTATTTCTTCAGCTCCTAACAGTTTTGTCCAGATAGGCAAACATTTAAGCTAGGATGCATCCTCAGCTTCGACATGGGTTAAAGCGTAACTATCGCCAAAATGCAACCTAGGGTCTTTTTGTGAATGTACCCGAGTCAAACTTTCGTTTAAACGCATATTTAGGACGGAAGCGCCACTTTTAAGATTCACCATGTTTTTCGGTGAAATGGCCTTTTGAATGGGAGTCCTAGGGGCACTTTTATGCTAGCCTCAAAATAGCTATTTTTTGCTATTTTAACACTAAGAAGGCTCGACACAACATGAAACTTTGCTCGAAGTATCGCCAAGGGCTCTACACCTCAACGAAAGCATTGAGAACATTGTTTGTGTACCCAGAGTTTACTAAAAAAGGTTTTGAGCAACTCACTGTAGCTGTTCTTCCAGTTGCCGTCTATCGAGCCAGTCAAAAAGTAGTTGAGGGAGGAGAGCAAAGATGGAAAGCTCCAAAAGCTTAGTTCCATATAAATGCACGGATAATTTGTTGTTTTGTGAAACACAATATTGACCTTGTAGTTGAAAAAGGAGCCTCATATAAGAATGACATTTCCTCCTATGGAGTCCGTTCATTCGCATTTGGAGATCACCTATTTTTGACTGGGAAAATGGCGGATAGCGTAAACAACAACTGCTAACGTGAGTTGCTCAAAACCTTTCCTTTTAGTAAACTCTGGGTACACAAACACTGTTGTCAATGCTTTCGTTAAGGTGTAGAGCCCCTGGTGATACTTCAAGCAGAGTTTCATGTTGTGTCGAGCCTTCTTAGTGTTTTAAAAATAGCTATTTTGAGGCTAGCATCAAAGTGCCCCTAGCACTCCCATTCACAAGGCCATTTGACCGAAAAACGAGAATACGGTACATCTTAAAAGTGGCGATTCCGTCCTAAATATGCTTTTAAATGAAGGTTTGACTCTGGTACATTCACAAAAAGACCCTAGGTTGCACTTTGGCGAGAGTTACGCTTTAATGGTGATTTTATAAAAAAAAAAATAAAAAAAAAAAATTGCTTGCTGCCACAGGAAACAAACTTACTAATGTTTCAGGAAAGTTTCATTTATTCTGCTCACCCCTGCTTGCCTGTTGTAGCTCTGGATGACCAGGACAGCGCTGTCGACGACCGGGATAGTGACTACCGCAGCGAGACGAGTAACAGTCTGCCTCCGCGTTACCACACAACGGCTCAGCCCAACTCCTCCATGCACCAGTATCCCATGGGGCCTCGGCAGCAGCAGCAGCACCAGCACCACCCAGACTCCTGCACAGACTCTGTCCACAGTTTGGACCTGGACTACAGGGACCAGAGAGGAACCAGGTAGACACAGTGTCCACAGAGACTCAGAGTGGCTCAGTCACTCTGGATGAAACATTCCCTTTCTCACACAGTCACACACATGTAGGCAGCTTACTCAGACTACAGTAGTATACATTTCAGCAAGGTTGGATTTCAAGGTTAAATTTATCTCAACAATTTACTTGTAAAAAGAGCAAATGTTTTCTTCTAAACTGTACTGACACCCTCGCTTACTCAAACTCACTCATAACTTCCCTCACAGTCTCTCACAGTATTATATAGTACGTATAGTATATATTCTCTCTATAAAATACACGTCACAGACATCCACTTTCAGATTTACGGTGGCATAAGTAGTCATTTTAATTCCCATGCATCTTAGTTTTTTTTTTCTCTCACATAGTTTTGCCTGACCAAGAATCCAGCTGGACCTTTGTACTTTTATTTTTTTTTCTATGAGCTGGTTTCCCTGTGTGCCGCAGTAGATTAGGGTAGGTTTATTCAGCTGCTTCAGTTGACCAGGAGGGATCTGTAAGCCTACTCTTGAGGTGAAATGGATGTTGTCACACCCTGTATCTCCAGCCTAGATGCTAAAGCGCATTCATTTATTATTGTGGTTGTCCTTGCACATCGCAAGGCATATTCCACTATTTGAAGTCAGAATGTTGTTGAGATGGCTAAAAGTGTGTGTGGTGACTGTTACAAAAAAAAAGCATTATTTCAATGTAAATACATACTTTTCCATGTAAGAGGAAAAGACAATATCAGTGATACTATTGCTATAGAAATAATACTACATTGTTATTGTTATTATTACCAGTACACAGCTGTTTTGAGGCCAATTTTGGCCAATAAGACAAATGGTCTCAGTGCATGGAATCTACTTTTGTGCACTCGTGGGTTGCCTTGAACTACATGTGGACTAGTGAGACTGCTGCAAATCTGCCTGTGTGGACTGATAGGAAGTTGATCCGGATAATTCTACATCAGAAAAAAAGGGATTACAGCCAGGGAAAGCTCATTGTTCGTGTTTCTTTTTGTCTTGAGGGTCTGTTGTGTTGGTTAAAGTTCCTGATAGTTTGAAAGTCTCTGAACTTGGTTTAGCCATATCACTGAGGAAATCCCTCTGTCACACATGGAGGGAGTGGGTCAGTGACACACACACACACACACACACACACACACACTACTTTGGTGATTAAAAACTTGTTCAGTGTACGCCATATGGTTGTGATTTACTGAAGCATGCCGTTCTCATGAACACTGTTGCAGGCTGAGTGTTGAAGTGCTGATAAGCATGTTGCTGTAGGGATTTACAAAGATCTGAATTCACAGAGACGCATGCAAACATAGGGGCACACACACTCGCACACTTACGGATATACTACTCATGCACGAAATGTGTAACGCTGTAATCTGCAATTGATTTTCACTGAGGCTTAGCTATCAAATATTACGAGATCATGTCATATTATTACAACATTGATAACTAAGATGAATTGTAACCTCCCATTTGCACGAAACTATTATCGTCTTAATTTCTCCATTTAACTTGTGTTTGCATTTTTTTCTTCTTGTTTGTTTGCTTCCTCTTATTTGTCCCTGTATCTTTTCCCACCACCTTGTTAAATCCATTCCTTAACATAAATTAGATCATTAAACCAGAAAGGAAGAGTCAAAATTATACCTGTAGATTCTGGCATGGGTGTTGAAGATTGGGAAAACAAATACAAAGGGCAGGGCAAGCCCCAGCTGAGTGCCTTTTTGGATGATGAGGAAGACAATGTTATCTTTCGAATGGGAAGGCCCTACCCTGAGCCATCACACTCCTCTATACGTCTACATTCTCAACGCACTGGTTTTCAGCCTGCCACCTACCCTGAGGGCTATGAAACTATTGATCGGCGGCGTAAGAAAAAGATAAGGGACCCAGGAGGGTTGCTTAGTACAAAGGCAGACAAAATGAGAGAAGAGGCTTTTCCTTCTGACCTTGAACTCCTCCGTGAGAAGAGAGGGGAGCTGTTTATGCGGCAGGTAGTTGAGATGCAGCAAGAGGAGGAGCATATGACATCATGCCTCAGGCCATACCAGAATGGGCTTCTCTACAAGACAAGGATGTGGGCGAAAAATGAGCTAGACAACACTTTGGAGAATTATGTGGCATACAAAAAAGAGCAAGATGCTAGAATGAGGGCACAGTTTGATTTTGATTTAGAGAGCTCTGAGGATCTGCACTTCTCTATAGGAGCAGATGAGGATATTGATGACATCGCCTTTATAGCAGACGACTTTCACCCAGAGAAAGCAAGACATTACAAAGACAGGTATTCTTTATCCTGTGACACAGAAAATTCTCAAGGTCCTCGAGAGAAGAAGTATGGAAAAGCTAAACTTGGAGGATGGGCTCCGGAGGCAATGCTCTCTCCTGTAGAGGAACCAAGTGATGAATACGTAGACCCTATGGATGAGCTCCAGTGTCTAGTTGAAACAGTTTCTGAATACCTTGCTGAAAAAGAGGAGGAAATTAGCAAGTATGGTTCCCTTCCTAAATCAAGCAAATCTAGGCTATCATCTCTGGGTAGCAATAGAACTGATTCTTTTGGAGAGGACCAAAATAGTTCATCAAAGGATCCTAGAGGAGAACCCCATTCACACACTCCTTCGGATCAGGGCATTTTAGGAGTAAAAAGTGCCATGAGCTCATTATTTAGTTCTCTCACTGACAGAGTTGGAGGAGGCCCCAAACAGCCTGTCCCATCTCCCCAAGCACCATCTACACAACCCTCCAACCAAGCTGGACTTACAAAACTGTTGTCCTTTATTCCTAAATCAAATAGCTCAGCTCCTGTAGCTGTTATATCTCCAGTAGAAAGTTATCATGAAAAATCATTAAGTTCTTTGCCTTCTCAGCCACCACATGTTGCCAAGACACAAGGCCATAATCAAGAAACAAACACTCAAACAAGTACAAAGGAAGATGCACTCAAGTTTGTAACCAATCCTCAAAGTGCTCCAGGAAACTCAGTCTTAGGAAAATTTAATCCTTTAAAGCTTTTTTCAGCAGGGAATAATGAAAACTCAACTGAACAGGCACCAACGTCAACATCTTCTCAAGGCCATACACAGTGGCATGAGAAATGTGGTTATCAAGGTAAAGAGTCAATGACAGCAGAACGAGAAGACAAATCCGAAAAAGTAAGAAGTTCATCGCAAGCGAAAAATTGGAAACAAACGCAAGATGAAAATGTCAGTGGCGGAACAAATCCAATGATTTACAAACAAGAAAATGTGCCTATTCCAGCAAGGTCGACTGGCCAAGCACAATCAGCAAGCACTGGATTCTTTAGCCCTTTCAAGAAATCATTGAGTTCATTGATCACACCTGCTGTCCCCTTTCCGCCCCAGGGAGCTCCACCTGTGGCAGTTTATCCAGTATTTAGGTCCACAGAGGATCCCCAACTAGAGAGACCGTTGGAGGACCCATTATTGAGCAGTAAGCTGAAACTTCCTTTCCTTTCCTCTGAAAATGTCTCCACTCAGCAACATTTCAAGACAGAGGGAGGCATGCTCTCTGGTTTCTTAAAGTTTGCATCCAGTGAAGATGTTAGTGCCTCCTTGAACACACAAAATCCTGTGCAATCGTATCATGATTCAACTTCAGCAACTTCCACTACTTTTACACAGACTTCTACTGTGCCCCAGGAAAACACTGAGAAAGGATGGTTTTCCAGCATATTTAACCCTACCTCAGTTCCCTCTGGTTCGAACCAGAATTTAACCAGTGATCAGCAATGTCAGAACAGCAAAGTGCCATGTGGCTCACATGCAGGACACACATCATATCAGAAACCTATAGCCACCCCTCATGGAACGCAGCATCAAGCTCCCAATCAGCCTGAATCACAAAGTTTTTTGACAGGTCTTTTTAAAGGGAGCTCGACTGAGGACATGGGCTCTACTCAACCCAAACAAGCAGGACTGCTATCTGGACTTCTTAAATTTGGCTCTACCAGTGACCTATCTGGCAATTTGCCACAGCAGGCTTCCCATAACAATCAACCACCCAGGAGCAGTAATCCCCCACAGTTTCCTAATCACCTTCCCCCACAACAAAGTTCTTCAGTACCACGGATTGGAGGCCTTGTCTCAGGGCTATTGAAGTTTTCATCAACAGAAAATATACCCCAAAACGTACAGCCTTCTGAAGCTGAAAAGCAGGGGAACATCCCTGGAAATTACTCTTGTCAGCAGCAGACTTCAGATGAAACTCAGCAAACGCAATCACAGCAAAAGGGGCTGTTGTCTGGCTTGTTTAAATTTGCATCCTCTGAGAATGTTTCAAGCAGCCAAACATCGCAGCACCAACAAAGCAGTGTTCAACATAATCAAGAGGCTTTCAACCAACAGAATACTCAAGGTCCAAACCAAGGGCCTCATCTCAAGAATAGAGCATCAAGTCAGCAAGTTGTCCAACAGGAGACGAGTAAACCAGGCTTTACTCGACAGCAAACAGTTCCACTCCAGCGACCACCATCCCAACCAAGTGGTCTTTTATCTGGTCTTTTTAAATTTGCTTCAGCCGACAACATAAATGCACAACAACACCAATCAGCTCAACAGCACGGAATTATGCCAAGTAAATCCAGCCATGAGCAACCTTGGGCAAGTAATATACCAATTTCCAACCAAAACCAACCACAAAACAGCTCAACACAAAAAACAACTCAAGCAAGTCTGCTTTCTGGATTATTCAAATCCTCCTCAGAAAATATGGCTCAACAGCAGCAGCCCAAAGTCATTCATGACACACAACAACAAATCCAAGTGCCAAGCAGCCAGACTGCTGAAACACAGGTGGAGACAGCAAGTCAATCTGGAGTGCTCTCAGGGTTGTTTAACAAGTTAACAAAATCATCTGAAAACATTACCTCAACCTGTCAGACATCAACAAGACAATCGCTGCATCAAAAAGCCAATAATTACACAGTCGCTATGACAACCCCACTACAAAACCAGTTGCACACTAATGTAACACAACAATCCTCACAAGAACATGCAGAGAAAGAGGAAAGAAAGAGAATTCTGCGACCTGCCCAGCAAGGGTTTTTATCTGGACTGTTTAGCAAAAATGTAACTGAGGACCCTTGTACTCCTAAACATGTAGAAACTTCAGGTCAGATTACAGCACAGACACCCTCAAATAAGTTCACAGAGTTAAATTCAGGCATATTTAAATGTGCTTCCTCAGACTTTGGACGGGACAGCTGTCAAAGAGTTGTCCAATATTCTCTCAATCCAGGACAAAGCAGACACGCTTTAATCAGTGCACCTGTCTCAATTAATACAGAGAGTTTAGACTTAAGAACATCAGCTACTTTTGCAAGATCTCTTCAGAGTCAAGCAACATACTCCTCAATTAGCACGGGTAATGTATCTCAGTTAAATTATTCTGGCTCACTTCAGTCAGTTCCCCCAATGTCTTATAGTACAGGAAATATCCATTCCCTTTTGCAAAGCCATACACCTTTCTCAGCAATCAACATGCAGCCATTTATTGGTGGAAGCACTTCATCCTTGTATGGAGCAACAGAGCAAAGCTTTTACCATGGTCAGTTGTCCCCTTATGGAACAAGTCCCTCCTACGATGAAAACCAGTGGATCCGTGAAAGTGCTCTCTGGCAGCAGTTTCAGAATGAGTCACTGAATTATCAATTCCAGGCAGAGGATGAAGTGTATAGCCAGAGCTGTGAAGGTATGTCATTACAGGCATCTGCTTTTCCCTGCAGCTCCTCAAATACATATCAGCCATTTAACTCTTCCACACCATGGCAAGGTGTTGTTTGCCAAGAGCAAATTCAACCATATCAGTTTGAGGGACATGGGAATGATGATCCATATCCCAAGAGGAAATTATGGAACAGCCATGAAGACTTGGGAAACATAAAATATTCACATAATGAGGAGGGTGCATTAAACTTAACCAATAAACAGAGTAATGCAAAGTTTGGGAAATGGCACTCGTTTAATGATGGCAGCACTTACAGCTTGAATGGGGTTTCATATCATGAAGGTTATTATGAGGAGACTGCACCAACCTTATCTTATTCGGCTAATTGGCAATATGGAATGGATAAAGCAGTCCTACAAAATGTTCATACGGATGGCATTTTGCATCAGAGTCCGTTTAATTTTAATAGACCAATAGATTCAAGCTGTCCCCCGAATCCTAAAACTGTGACGGAAGACTCTCTGTACCTGGAAGACACCGAGTGGTATCAGCAGTGGCTTGCACTTTTGGAGCAAGGAATGTGGTGGCCAGCAGAATATGGTGACTGTGGCTACTTTGTTTACACAGATCATGAGTACATTTATGCCTTGCTTACAGATGCAGCAGGCGAATATGTGTATGCTTGTGCCCCTGAAGACGAGTCTTGGGGAAATGCACATAAATTAGATGGTTTTCCCAGTGCTTGGCTAAACAGTGAAATGGTTTCAGTGTGTGGCTTTAAAATTCCACTTTACAATGAGGATGAGCTTCTTTGGCTACCTGGTCAAGATCATGGTGATTCTCAGCTTCTTAATGCCCCCCTAGATTTGTCAGCTGCCTATAGAAAAGGAAATCAGATCATGAATTTAAATCTTGAGCAGTTTTCTCAAATGTATGAAAATTCATTTCTGTCACAAGGGCAACAAGGTGTAGATTTCACATCTTACAGATTAAACAAAGTCAGAATAGATCCAAGACAGCACAGTTATATCAATGAAGACCAATGCAAAGATGTTATTGACCTTTCCTGTCGTAATAAAGACACCACCGCCCCTTATTGGAACAACCAGGAAATTAAGACATTTCTTGCTCAAAAGGTTGCTGTTTCCCTAAACACTTCGACTGCAAATTCCAATCAACAGCTATTTCACAACTGTTACCAGCCTTGCCAACGGCGGCGTTCATCCACTGGAGTAACAGTGAAGCATGTAGATGATGTATCAGAGAATGAATGGAGGGAGAGAGTTTCTCCAGGAGAAGAACTACCTAATCGTCAAGTCAAAAATATTTCTTCCCTCATCTCCTCTTTTGTGGGCAAAACATCACAGGTAGAGTTAAACAAAACTAGCATATCCTCCTGTGATAAAGCTCCTGATAAAAATTCAAAGAGCATTCTTGCATCAGGTTTCCAAAGCCTAAAGTCAAAGATCATCAAAGAGGAATCTACTGCTGATGTGACACAGCCAGATTTAATTGTTAAACAACAAATTCAGGCACCAGCTACCACACAGAAAATAATTTTGCCCACAGTACAAACAACTGCTCAAGTGATTCACCCCTCAATTCAGTCACATACAGCTTCACAGAAACCTAGGCTTTCACGTCAGACTACCATGGTACAACAAGCAACCCCACAAACCCAGCCCAGTGTCCCAGCGCCTTTAGGATCAAAAGAATATTTTATTAAACCTGGACCGCCTGGACAACTTACAGCTGGGAAGCCAGTGGATACACCAGTGGAGAAACCATCTGAACAGCAGGCAGGCTTGATGAACTTTCTGAAATCTGCAGTGGGAATAGAAGAATCCATGCCAGATCCCCAGAAAGGTTCTCAGACATATACCAATGAGCAGAGCAAAACTGGCAGCACTGCTTCTTTACCAGGCAATGTTCCTACAAATAAAGAGGCTACAGGAGTGTCAAATCTCTTTGGATCAATTAGCAGCCTATTTAGTTCTGAACCATCTCCACCACAGAAACAGCAAATGAAACCTAGTGTTACAGAGGGTTCACTGACATCAGTATCTAGAGCTAAGGTTATACAGAGACAAAAAACAATGGACCAAAGTGGTACCTCACGGCCCACACAAAGCCAAACTCCAAACAAAAGTATATCCCAAGCATTTTCTGACAGTTCTTCCACCGTCCCTGCTACAAGCCGATCAGAAACTGTGCGAGGTACAGAACAGACAAAACATGAAGCAGGAACTAAACCATCTGGTGGACTGTTTGGATTTTCAATTGGAGAAATGCTGACAGGATCAACAGCAGCTGCCCAATCTGGACCCACACCACAATCATCTGCATCAGCTACAGCTCCACAAGAAGAATCACTCGGTAAAAGTATATTGTCAATATTTGGTGGGCCAAATCCTCCGCAGGCTGCACCTAAAACTGGGCCTTTGCCACAGACACATCCACCAAGTGCAGCTCCACAACCTTCTCAACAGGAATCCCTTGGTAGAAGTCTATTATCAATGTTTGGAGGATCAAGTCCTTCTGAGCCTCAGCCTCCCCCTCAAACCAAGCCTGTTGCTGAGGTACCACAACAGGGAACTGTTCCACCAAAAGACCCCCCAAATACAGGATTCTTTTCAATGTTTGGTGGTCCCAGCCCCCAACAGCAACCCCAAACAGGATCTCTTTTAGGGGGGATTCTGCCTGGGTCATCAAATTCAACTGAAAGCCCAATGAAGGGACTGTTGTCAATGTTTAGTGATCCCAGTCCCCCACAACCTCAGCCACCAACATCGTCATCGAAACAAAGAGTGGCCCAATCACAAACTCAACTACAAGTGGAACTTCAGACACAATCTAAACAAGAAACACAGCCTGAAGCCACCTCTGTTCTTGGGGGAATATTCGGTGGCCTGTCTACCTCTAATGAAAGTCCAAGAAAAGCTTTGTTCTCCATGTTTAGTGGCTCCAGTACTCCTCAAACATCAGGAACTGGGGGAAGTGCACATGTATCTACTCCCCCAGTGACTGCAGCACCCAAAGAACCTGCAAAAAGTATACTCTCTGTTTTTAATGATATTGTGTCACCTCCACAACAAACTCCTTATTCATCATCAGCTATTGTTACTGATACTAGAGAGCCACCAGCAGCACAAGGTTCTTCCCAAATGTCATCTGTTTCTAGTAGCCATTTGCCTGTGGCAGCGGCTACCAGTGAAATACCAAGTGAAGTGCATGTTAGCCCATCCACTGATACTACTGTAGATACTACATATCTTGCATCCATGAAGTCAAATTCAGAATGTGTCACTGTTGAAAAGGAAATGAGCACAGAAGGTGCTCCCCAAGATCCTACTTCCTCAAAAGAACCACCAGCTTCTGGCCTTCTGTCGATGCTCAGTGGATCAGGCCCAAATGCTTCATCACAAGCAGGATTAATTTCAGACAGTCCAGCAAAAGGTTTGCTTTCATTATTTTCTGGCCCAAGCACTGAACATAGTTCTAGCCAGATAGGTCCTACACCTACAGGGTCTGCCCCAGGATCATCAGGCCCAAAGGACCCATCAGCCAAAGGCTTGTTGTCTCTGTTTGGAGGTTCTGCTCCTCAGTCATCTTCTCAGCCTGGAAATTCTCTATTAGGATCAATGTTTGGAGGCTCTTCACCCCAAACAACAGGTTCTCAAACAGGGGGGTCATTACTTGGTGGTTTATTTGGGGGATCTACTCCTCAGGCTGCTCCTCAAGTTGGCCCCGCTAAGATTGGAGTATCTGCTCAACAGACAGCAGGCCCTCAGGCAGGAGCATCCTTACTCGGAGGGTTATTTGGTGGATCTGCTTCCCAGGCTGCTGGATCTCAGACTGCAGGGTCTATTTTGGATGGTATTTTTGGAGGATCAACAGCTTCAACAGCAGCACCTCAGACTAGTGGGTCCTTTGGTGGATTGTTTGGTGGGGCTGCTACCCAAACTTCAGCACCCCCAAATAGTAGCTCTATATTGGGAGGTATTTTTGAAGGATCATCTTCTCAAACAGCTCCCGCACGGACTGATACATCTCTTCTGGGTGACATTTTACCTGGAGCTTCAGCTTCTAATGAGACACCTGATAAAAGTTTGCTTGGTATGCTCAGAGGATCTATTCCACCTGCAACACCTACTACAACAGATATACCAAAATCCAATGATGCCAAGAAAACTTCAACTACAGCTCTAACCCACAGTTCTTCAGATATTCTACCAAAACCTAGTGATGACAATAAAACTGCTCCAGCTCTTACTGGTCCTGAAATGTCTTTACTTGATACTGCTTCCAAAAGCAAAGAGCAGCCAGGAACACTACAGCGGCCTGAGAGTACAGTGCAGTGTCTTGAGGCAAGTTTACCCAAAACTGATGGCAATGTCACAGACGTTCATTGCCAAAATGCTGACAAGCCAACTACTTTAGCTAATGATATTCATTCTAAAGAATCTGAAATCTGTGCAGAAGCACAACAACATGCAAGAAAAGAGCTTGTGAGTGGCCAGCCAAGTATAGATACAATACCAACTAAAGTAGAAGAGGAAACACCAGCCACTCAGTCAGCCAGTACTGTAGTCCATGGACAACAAAAGCCTCCAGAGCCAGAAAAATCTCTTGGCGACTCAGCAGCAGATGCAGTTACAGGCTTTATGTCCTCCCTTTTCAAACCAACAGTTCCTCCCACTGACGGTCCTCAGCAACAGCAGAATAACTCACTTTTTGGAGGAATGGCACCCCAAGGTGCTACTGGTCAGAGTGGAGCATCACTATTAGGGGGTATTTTTGGAGGGTCCAACACTGAGTCACCAGCCCCCCAGACTGGGGGATCATTACTAGGAGGTTTATTTAAGGGGTCTTCTCCTCAGTCTGGTTCTCAAACCACAGCCCCCACCACTGGAGGGTCAATGTTAGGTGGGATGTTTGGAGGAGGATCAACTGCCAAGTCTGTAGGTCCCCAGACTGGTGGATCGTTACTGGGTGGTATGTTTGGAGGATCTGCAGCAACAGCACAGCCTGGTGGTTCTTTACTTGGAGGAATGTTTGGAGGAGTCACTGCTCATACTGCAGGATCACAGACTGGAGCATCAATACTTGGGGGCATAGGCGGATCTTTTTTTGGGGGTATGGGACAACCACCTAAGCCATCTGAAACGATGCCAGCTGAACCAAAGCCAATGCATGGCACTACTCCACAGTCACAGATTAAGAATGAAAGTGTGACACCAAACGTTTCTCCATCTGGCACTGGAACTAGCACAGATAAAATGGTGGACTCAACTCTACCAGATAACAAGCAAGTTGAATCTGGTAGCCTAACAAGTAGTAGTGCGATGGCATTTGAGGCAGTTTGTATAGAAACCTCTGCTGTCTCAAGTACTTCAATGAGCACTGCATGTGATCCCACCCATCAAGTAGAAAACACTGAAAAAACGAAACCAGCTGTTGATGGAGAGATTATACATGAGAAGCCCATAGTCATTAAAGGAGACCCTGAAAGTAAAGGAAGTGACGAAACAGTCCCACCTGAAACCCAAGAAGTAGAGACTCCTATAGCTCATCCATTTAATCAGTTGCCCAACAATGAAGAGCCACCTCAAGCTAAGTCTCTGTTTGGTTTTATGTCAACACAGAGTGATGCAGGGAAATCTCTTGGATCCCTATTTTCATCAACAACATCATCAGGTGCGCCATCAATGCCTCAAACCGAAGGAGTGAGTGGTCTGTTTTCAGGATTAAAAGCCTTTTCTGGAGGCTTATTTCAAGAGGAAAAATCTGTTGCCGGAAAACAAGAGCCACCCTCCACTTCGTTATTTGGAACAAAAATAGGTTTTCCTTGGCAGGCAGAGCCACCCAAGCCACAAGCTGTCCCAGTTGTAACATCTCAACCCAAAACTAACAAGCCAACAAGTGGTCAAACACATACTGTACAAAAGTTTGCAACATCTGATGCCCAAAAAACTGAATCGGTAGGTTCCACAGATGATATAGCAAACCCCCAGATTTGCATCTCCACTCCTGAAGTAGATCCTTCAGCCTCCCTGTTCCCAAAGGAGAAGGAAGGGCTTGTAGAAACATACCCCTCTGCAGGTCCTACCTCTGGAGTGCAGCTGGACAACCAGTGCAAGAAGGATCAGTTGAATACAAAAAGGCTAGTAGAAGCATAATAAATGGTATGGTACCATTTATGATGCATTGACATTTTGAAACAAATATATTCCCTGTTCAGCTCTGCAATCCATCCCCACTATTTGAATTTTATATTTAGGTGTGTGTGTGTGTGTGTGTGTGTGTGTGTGTGTGTGTGTGTGTGTGTGTGTGTGTGTGTGTGTGTGTGTGTGTGATATTTGAGTGTGTGTGTGTGATATTTGATGTGGGTATTTTGTGTGTAGTAGCTACATCATTTTCCATGTAATTTCAAAACAGAATTCCAAAACAAAATTTACATATTTATATATTCATGGTCAATTCACAAGCGAACATACTAATAATAATTCATTGGTTCATCAAAGAGAAACAATTTTGTGTGCTATGATACTGATTCATGGTTCGCTTGAACTATTTCGTTTCCTCTTTAATTTGTAAAGAGACACACTTTTAAGTTAAAATATTAGCATGACTGCATGACATTATAAATAGTGTAAATTTAGTTTGAGCATGGAATTCTGAGTTGTTTTATTTTTATATGGTGTCAATTATTTTACAGTTATGTGTATCTAATAACATAAATCACATTATGTAAATCCTTACCATTTAACCCAGAAACAAACATCTAATCTGCATTCAAACTCTTAAAAGGAAGGCGGCTTTTAAATGCCACTTTCAATTTCAAACACACAGATCATCTCTGCATATTTTACTGTCTACATCCACCTGTTCTTCAACCCCACGTCTCCACGAGCTTACTTACCATTAAACACCCTTTATATGTGTTCTGTCCTGTGGACAGGTGAAAGGATTGACATTGACAATGAAATATGCAGATGTAAGTGTGTGCAGAAATATACTCTTTTTCGGACTAGCAGCAACAGGGGAATTTATACCTCACACCACGAAATAGAGCATACTCTTATGGGTGTCATTTCTATTTAAAAATGCAACTCTAATGTAGAAAAAGCATATGCAGTGTATAATGTACATTTTCATTATTTTCCAACATGCAACAGTCACCATGCAAGGTTGGGTCTTTTTAGGGCATGATGTGGTGTGTGTATACCAATTTAGAATTTAAAGCAGACTTTGGCTCAATAGTTAAAATAATGTTTGCATGTAATTCTTAGTAGATGGGAGGGGATTATTACAGCTTAAAAACTATTACTTGTGTTGGTTGTTTCGATTATAAAAAGCATCAAAACATTCTAAAATGAAAAAGTACTTAGAATTACTTTTATGTAACAATCCCCACTTATCTAACGTGGAGCTAGAAAGCTAGAGGAAAAAAAAAAAAACCCACAATAATATTTAGAAATAGTCTTTCACCCAGTTGTGATCGGAAGAAAAAGTGTTCGGACATTGACTATTTTCCTCACTTCTCTCTCACCATTGTAGTCCAGTGGATAGTAGTCGCTTTGGGTCATCGGGCAACCTGAGCCAGACCAGCTCCCAGCTTAGTGAGACTGGCCAGGAGAGTACTGGAGGGTCAGAACTGGAGGAGTCCTTCCACTCCTACCACAGTACCAGCTTTCACCCCTCCACCAGTGGGCAACCACGCACCAGTGAACATCCTCCTACCAGTGGACACTCTTCTGTCGGTGAGCAGGAGATACAGAGGCTGTCCCCTAAAGTAGGACAAGGCCTGAAAAAAGGGTCCTCTAAACTCCTAAGGTACATTTTTTTCAACTCGGTTATTTATATATATATATATATACTGTATATATATAATGTATATGCTATAATGAAGATGCATGGTAACTGATAGATTGTATCCATCACTTGCGGCCACTCTACTCTTAAATCCATGTAACCCAGGTTCCATGATGATGGGCCACCATTACCCTTCTCCCCATCCAGAGTTCGTTGGTTAAAGGCCATCAATAAAGTCAGGGTTCAGCTCCGTGAGGTAAGCAATGTTTCGCTTCAGTTCCTCCACCGATATCTGATCTCTCATTGCCTCTAAAGCCTGAGTTTCCTACCCTTTTCTTTCCTAAACCGTCACACATACACAAAGATTACACATGCATGCACAGACATTTACACACATTTGCAACTCTTTGAAAGTGGTTGAGTTTAACCTCTTTGGTTGTTTAAGATGATGCACTATTAGAATAATATTAGAACTGCCCTTGTTTTGTTTTTTTTGCAACGAAACACGTTTGCTCCTCTACGCCCTCATGGTTACACATTAATTATTGGGAACTATTGAGTACAAAGACTTTTGATAGCCTCTGGGCAGCAACTGTGGAACTACTTGGGATTCAGCGCCTCATCAAAGGTACCCCACAAATAATTTAAGGGTGAGTGTATTTGATTATTTAGTTTCACCCATCTGTATATTTTCTGCAAACATGGTATTTTAATTGCAGCTTTGTCACGGCACTCTGCATCTGATACCAACGCACAAGGCATGCACTGTTATTCAACCATTATCAAAACAAAGTACCAGAGAAGCTTGGATTACAACACACACAGAGGGAGTGTGACTTCATTCTCTGCTTAGGATGCCATTACCCCACTATAACGTCACATAGCAATCATTTGTTTACTGCAATATTAATGTTCCGAATGTCGAGTATAGCCCCTTTTTGAAGGTGGTCACTGAGTATTACATACTCAGAATCTATATAGAATCTATATTACTATACAGTATCTGTGAAAACAATGTTCTTTAAGTAAATGCATGATGAACCGAAACAAGTCTAGGGTCTAGGGACAACAAACAACGAAATAATGAGGCTTGAACACAGCAAAGTGTCTCTCTTCTCATTTGTATTACCCATCATCTCATCCCTTGGGTGTGACAAAAACAATGGTCTATTTACTTGTTCCAAAATTTGAACAATCTAATGAGAGGGAAGGATGTGCCGTAAGAGATGAGGAAATGTGACAATTACATTGTCAGAGCAGTTTATCCCTTGATCATTTCACATTTGTGTATACTGTATAATTCTCAGACAAAGGTTATAATCTTCTGAGTAATAGATGTACCATTTGGAGCCCCTCTTTTTTTAATGAAAAACTCTCAAAAAAGTATAGGAAATCATTTGACATTGTTTTGATCTCCATCATGTCATTTTTAACTTTTTGATGTCAGATTCCATGTACCCTCACATTGAATCAATCTCCAATACCAATTCTGAAGAATTTGTATCCACCACATGTTAACGGATGTTGAATTTAGTCCTGCATTTAGGTCCAAATGGAAATCTTTAGAGGTTGGTCATAATGAAAACTCTCTCAGCCCTATCTGGGCTTCATCCCCTTGATTAAGTTGTTTTATGGCACAGCAGTAAAGGAGTAGCTCATATAGAACCTTGATTGGCTCCATTACAATGATTAGTTTGCATGGACTAGTTACGACTAACATGACTGTAAATGGTGGGTGATTGGAGACATGAGTATAAATGGAAAGCAAGGTGAAAGCTGTCTAAGTGCCATTTATTATAGGATGAAGGGAGATACTTGGGACACAAGTCTAAATGCTGAAAAGACTCCAATGAATTTGAATTTGGTTGTTAATCTATCTAGCAGTGTAACCGTAGTCAACATAATAAGACACTGTAAAACTTCCTTGCATGCTTGTTTGCATTCAAAGAATAGAAATAGATGAGATGTGTGGCATGTCTACAGTTTCCTCGAAAATGTTAGGCTGCAGTGGCACACTGGCAAATATAGAGTCGGAAGTGGAGATGGCTACCAGACCCATTTCCAGTATCAGTTTCAGTACCCATATTTGATAGACTGAGCTGCAGCCTTTTTTTTTTCATTAACAAGGTAAAAGTAAGCAAAGAAATCAATGAGTGCAGGGCAACTAGTGGTACTGATATGTTTATCAGGGGAGTTTTTCACTTTTTTATGAATAGAAAGAGCAAAATCACTAATATCAGCGGCTGGCAGATGTGGAAACAGAAAAAGAGTGAATGAGACTAAGAGCTGGCAGTCTCTCAGCCTCAGATTAGCTTAGTGCTGGAATACATTGCCAGAGGACTCAAGGAGAGAGAACAGAGAAAGCATGCAAGAGGGTGGGAGGGGAGTAGGGATGGCTACTTAACCAGGGGTGAAGTGCTGTGTGATCGTGGTTTACCACTGTCGCACTTGCCGTTCCAGTGGTAGAACTGAGGGATTCAGCCCTTCTGCATCTATGTCAGTTAAAGAAGATCTGTTGGTACATTTTAAAGGAAAACAGAAAGTTACCATTACTGATCTGCTCAGCGACCCTCCATGCGGATTTAGTGGATCTTGCAAGATAATGTCTACAAGTTGTTCTTGATTATAATTGTTTCCATAAGGTAAGGCTTACATTTTAATATATATGCATTTGTCCTTTTCTGCATTTAGGTCTTAAGTTTGTGTAGACTTTTATTAATAATACATGGTAATGTATGTTATACTGTACAAAACTTATGTTTGGCTAATGTATGTACTAAGGTTATATCTGTCTTAGTATTTCTACAGAAACAGAATTTCAGCTTGTTTCAGTAGTCAGTTGATCTACATTTGCATAGGAAATGTGATTCTTTGTTTGAAGTCAACTTCAAAATGAAGATTCCTTTTAGTAGGGAGAGAAAGGAGATTGCTGAAGGCTATTACTATGACTGTACTGGAAATGATTTACTCAACCTAATAATGACAATAATTGTAGTGAGCTTGTTAATTCAAACAGTGGAATAAAAAATACTTAAAGATCAGCATGGATTCTCCTTAATCCATAGTGAGAGGTAGGTAAACACATGATATTGTGTTTGTGTGTTTTTCTTTAAGGCTGTAATTAAAATATTTATGTCAGAACATAGTAGACCTTGCTAAGAATGTTGCCCCATTTTCAGACAAAGCATCCAAAGAAACCAAAAAGCGATCAGAAGTTCACATTATATATTTAATGTTCTTGGTGTTTTGAACAGTCAACACGTTAACGTGTCAAGAAACCCCCAAAGGGCTTCATATTCACTAGTTCAACAAAACCTACCGTGTCCTGTTTAAAGCAGCTGTATTCGTAGCTTTCTCTGATCATGAGGGGCGGTCAGCAGGAATTGTTCATGGCACAATTATAGAATTTCTGCATTGCTGATTTGATTATCTAAATGGTGATGCTCAGTGGACAAAGATGATATCACTGAGCTGGTCTACTATGACTAAATGGACGGAGCATAAGAGACGTATTCATATAATTGCTAAACTTTTGCAACTTTTTGTAAACAAGTGTTAAACAATGTGGATGCAGATTAATTATGATACACATTTAGACTACTGTACATGCATCCCTGGATTATGTAATGCGATCAAATAGATTTATGTTGCATTTTTGGGGTCTTCAATAATTCTTTTAGTGTAGGCACTGTGATGGGTCAGAGTTACAGAATAATGCCGTGCAGCTGGTATGGGTGTAAAAGAATGACATGGCCTTAGAGAAAAGGATTGACCTGTCATCTAATTACCGAGCTGCCTTTCCAAAGCATCCTAATTACAGAGATAAGCAGCTGCGTGGTGTTCATTCTGCAAGTTGCTATTCTGACTGAGAAGTCACTATCTATCCTAATTCTATACAGTAGTGTTGTCTCTTAATTTGACCTCAACTGTCAGCAAATACATTCATAGCCATAATATGTCAACTATTGAAATATAACTCCCTTGTAATCACAGTGTCACACATTGGAATTACTTCTGTTTTTGTTTTTTTTCTGTCATAACTATCTGGTATGTTGGTCATTAAAAAATCCAGTAAATTTAAAAGAAATAAGATGAATAATGGTACTATTTAAATGTATTTGAGTTTTCATTTCACTTTCATGAGTGTAAATAAAAATGAGGAAATATGAAATTGATATCTGGAAAAAAATGCATTTCTCTTTTTTAGTAGATGTTCTTGATTTGGTGGTTTCATAATTAAGTGTGGTTGCTATTTCATGGCAGAGACATAGCTGAATAATGGCATAATATAACGTCTATCCAAATGAGATTCCTATAGTAAATGTAATTAATACACAACAAATGCATATCAGTGCTTGGAGCTTTCACTGCTTTGTCACAAAAATAACTTATTATTTTTTGTCAGTCATGGTACAGGCACTCAGTCATTTGAAGTTTAAGATGTTGGCTTATGCTAACACCACCCTGAGGAGGAGTCACTGAGGTAGTGATTTATCCACGTGTGGGGAAAAAGCTGATCAAGAGTGCCACTTCTCAGGGATGGTCTCCAGAGGACACATCATTGGACAGGATGAACCCTACAAATCAGAGCTACTTCCACTCTCGCCCAAAAGGCTAGACCTGCAGGAGAAGAGATCACAGAGCCCCAAAGTGGTGCGAAACCTGCACAGAAAGCTACAGAAATACCTGCAGGGGACAGAGGATAACTCCCTTTGTGACCTGTCATCAGTGGATTCTACCTGCACCAAAGATGACCTCACCCCGTCACCCCAGCCGTTCTGATTGCCAGGATGGTATCAGGGTTGGGGAGGATACTTTACCCAGGATTATTGAAAGGACCAGAAATGAAGAAGAGAAAAAGGAGATGGATGATGAGGAGACAGAGCAAGGCTCTAGTAACATAGTGGAACATATACTAAAAGAGCTGAAAGGCATCAACAAGATCCAGGAGGAAATTTCTGACCTGAGGCAGTATCTAACATCCGTGCGAGGCTCCGTGGATGAAGTATCTTGTTGTGTTGATGCAGTGCTCAGTGAAATAGGTGAGCTGTACTCTGGGGCTTCAGCTGCACCTCACCCTAATCCTGTTTCTCAAACACACTGCACCAGGCAAGGAACCTTGGGTAGACAGAACGCCATCACATCTCTTCAAGGGAGAGACCCCAGTCCACTGTTGGATCGCAAAGATTGTGGAAAAGATTCGGGATGTGTACCGTCTCACAGGTCACCCAAACAGTGGCATGTTGATAGAGTCACTCTCCAATCAGACCAGCAAACAGACCAAGAAATCTCAAAGCAAACAAAACCTGACCCCTGCTACATGGAGCTTCATCGTGGCCATTGCTACCAAAGCACCAGCTCTTTGTCATCGTGTCGCAGTTCCAGTTGTCCAGAAGCAAGTCTTCTCTCTGGGGAGACAGAATGTGACAGGTGGCCTTCTTCTGTTGATATGCAGCACAGTATAAGTGGAGAAGGAGGTTGGAGTGAGGAGGACATCTGCTCTTGTGCAAACAGTGGAGAAGAGTTAGATAATTGTCTTGGTGTTTGGGACAGGTGTGCCACAGAAGAGACACAGAGCAGCACACCTGGCCATTCGTCACACAACAGCTCTGAGCATCTTTCATTGCTGTTTGGACACCAATACAACTCTCCCTCTAGTTCTTCCAGCATAGTGGACTGGATGCCCCCCAGACTACAAAATGAGGGCGAAAACTTGGAGTGTGACTGTTATACAAACTGCCCATACTCACGTAGTTCTGGTTACCACACCATGGATGCTTGTGCAAATGAACTGGGTAGTGAGCCCTCCAGGAGTCTGAGTTGCTCCACTGTGCTATTGACAGACTGCGATGATGGTTACCTGGAGCCACATGCACTATGCAATGACTGTCCATCTTCTGGTGACACTCTTGATCTGGGCTCTGCTGACAGTTTGGACAGGGAGTGGACAGATCATAGTATCTCCAGGGATGAAACGGGAGAATCTTTGTCACAAGAGTCTTCTGAAATAGGTCCTGATGGTGCAGCTGTGACCTCGAATGTAGGTCTTGACATGACAACTTTTAGCAAGGCTGTACTCACTTTCAGGTCAGCTTTGAAAGGGGCTTTGAAAAAGTTGGAAGGATCCAACCCTGAAGGTGTTAAAGATGATAGTGAGTGTGAGGCATGTCTATCTCCTGTCAGACAAGCCTGTGAACCCAAGGAGGAGCAGGTCAGAACAGGGTATACAGAAGGAGAGGTTAGCCTGACAGAGAATCACACTCATTTTGGCACTCCGAAGGAGGAGAGCGAGGCTTCGGTCTACATGGATTGTGGTGAGACACATGAGAACATGTCACGCTCCCTTCAGGCATCCCCACGTGAAGCAAGCCAGTCTCCCTGCACCCCAACTGAGTATCACTCTTTAGAGATTTCACAGGACAAAGGAGAATGTCCAACAGATGGGGAACTGTCCAACCTTGACCTAACACCAGACCATTGTCCAAGGCAGGCCGTGAGTCCACTGGGCCCCGTGCACTGTACAGATGAGGTGCGGTTAGGTCCAATTAGGGAAAACTACATTCTTGATGAGGTCAATCAAGAAAGGTCTACCGATGCCAGTCACAAAGAGCGGATAGCTAATTTCCAGCGCATCCTGAGGGAAAAGAGGCAAACCCGTCATAGACTATCCAAATCATCTCTGGGGTCCCATGGCTCTCAAGGGTCTCATGGCTCTCAAGGGTCTCATGGCTCTCAAGGATCTCATGGCTCTCAAGGATCTCAGGGATCCCAATCTCAAGACGAGTTTATCCCAGGTATATTGTCCCGTTTAAGGATACTTTCTTTTGACGTTAAAGACTGGCAAGCTCGGTAACAACGGCCAAAAAAATATCGTAAAGCATGTAATGATCTGATTAAATTTACGTGTATAGCATTGATAGTAAATGTATATAACATCATACATGTATCAGTTATAAACACTAACACTTTCTAATCCTTCTATGATTTTTTTTCTTTGCAGAGTGTGGGAGAGAAGATAATCAGGTTACTCATTAACATCGGCTCCATATTTCAGCTACAGTTGTTTTTTTTTCTGTTGATTTTGATGGTTGTGGTGTAATTTTGTTTATTTCTTTTGCCATTATTTGTCTTTGTCAAAGGGAATGCTTGTGTGTACTTCAAAAACATAATGCACTATATTCAAATGATACAGGTTAGCATAGGGTTAACATGTAATAATAATTGAAAACTTCGTCCTGCTATTCTGGAAAAGCATTTGTCCCATCACTTCAGTTATTCTGTATAATAAATAGTTAATCATTGGTTTCACTCATGTTGTAGCTTTAGAGTCTGATTCCCCAGTGCTAGTGTTAATTCAGCCGATTCATATTTTCCCCAAAAGTTTTTCAGACGCCATCTGAAACTTGTACTGTGTTTCAACTTGGGTCATCTGAAAGACAGATGTACAGACACAGATGAAAGGCTTTCCCTTTGAGGAAACGGTAAAAAAAAATGTGTATACATTTGTAGCAAGTCATAATTTTGGTGGTTTTGTGAAATCCTTTAATTCTACTTCTTATAAATTATCTGGGGTGTCTCTTAACGCAGTCTCTGTGCAAACGGATTTTACTTGCATCTTGACTTGAGAAATAGAACTTACTCTGTGGTTTTGTATCGACATAATCTTTGTCCACCATTGCATTTCACATAACATCGTTTACAATTAAAGAGTTCAGCGACATGTTTTGATCCTGTGTCTTAAAAGCACCATCACTTATTTTTTTTATTTGACTTTGCATGTTCTGTAACATCAGAGAGGTGAAACTCAACCAAATGTAACTTTCCATTATTCCAACTTTCCTCTTCTCATGACATGCTGCTATGTGTGAACCTTTGCATATCGTCTGCCTAAATTCTCACATTTGAAATCTTGTAGGTTCGAGATGAAGATCCCAATGTTAGACAAGCCTGGGTCCAACCAGGGTAAGTCACATATAGTTAACACCTCCATTTAGTTTGCTTAAAACAATTCTAAGTATAATATTTTGGAGATTTTAATTAATAATAAGTAGCAATAAATTAGCATTTTATTATTTTTAACCATTATGATTACATGTGAAAATGCCCTGCTGTGCGCTGCTGTGTTATTGTATGTTAGGACTTTTTATTCACTTTTCTTCTGTTTTTGTTGGTGCATAGTGGCGGATCTGGTCTGTATGGAATTGACAGCATGCCAGACCTGCTTAAAAAGAAACCTATCCCCCTGGTCAGCGATGTGGTCAGTACTTACTTGTCAATCCTTCCCTATGTATATATACTGTATGTCATATGTCATCCTGTTTGTTTTGTTCTTTCTTTGTGAGTGCTCTTTTTTTCTATTTGTGAGACCACCACAGAAGTCACAGTTCTTTTACTTTTGAGCTGGATTTGGGATGAGATTGTTACCAACAAATGGAGACAAACAAATATGAAATCAAATATGAAATCAGCCTGCTAATTTCTCTCTCCCTCCTCTCTTAAACCCCAAAACAATTCCCCACAACTCTCTTGAACGCATTCACTCTCCTTGGTCAGGCTATGGTAAGTCAGTAGAACCCAGTTACCACTCCCCTTTCTACTAAAGTGCAAAATATCAAGTAGGACAAATAAAACAGTAGTTGCCTCAAACACGTATGTCTATAGGAGGCTGATCTCTTAGATCGCAAACCTCTTGTTTATTACGAATGAAAACTTTTGCATGCATCCTCTTGGTCATGGGCAGCTTTTCTTCCTGCTTGATATTATCATTATAATATAAAAACAATCATTCCTCCACCTTTTGGTTTGTATTTGTCTTCGCCTGCTGAGCCACAAATAATAAAGGGTGGACTACACTACTAACACTCCCATGGAAATGTGTGGCTGATGGTTTTGGTGTTGTTTTATAGGGTTGATACTAATATAACATTTTCCTTTTTAGTAATCTCCTCTTCACTAGTTACTTAAAACTAATAATACTCACATGGGTTTTCTGATCATCTGGTAAGAATTCATCAGTGGGGGAAAAAAAAAAAGAAAAAAAAAAAGAATATTCCTTCTTACCACCCTTACTACCCCATCCACCTTTTTAACCCTACTGACCTTCATTGTAGTAGTAATATTTTGAGGCGCACTTGGTTGTGGGTTGTATATGCGTTCGATAAATTCTAACTAAAATTTCCCTTGGCGCCTGTTGTTCAGTCTCTTGTCCAAGCCAGGAAGGCAGGGATTGCATCTGCCATGGCTGCACGGTCCTCAATCAAAGATGAGGAGCTGGTGAGTAACACCTTAAACATGATATGCTTTTATTATAGAATCATAAGTTCCACACAAATATGTTATGATTAGAAAATGCAGAGCTCTGTCCTAGTGTCTCCACCATCTCAACAGGCTAGGGCGCATTTTAAAAGCTTGTGGTGCTGTAGGTGTTGTATTTTACCTGGCACCTTAGCAGTCTTTTTTCTCATCTGCCGATTCTCTCACTATAATTGAAGGGGGCAGGAATTAAATATATCTAATGTATATACATATCTCCCTTCTGTAGAAAACCCATGTGTACAAAAAGACACTGCAGGCTCTCATCTACCCCATATCCTGCACCACACCACATAACTTTGAGGTGTGGACTGCCACTACACCCACATACTGCTATGAGTGTGAGGGGCTGCTGTGGGGAATAGCCCGCCAAGGCATGCGTTGCTCCGAGTGTGGGGTCAAGTGCCACGAGAAGTGCCAAGAGCTGCTGAATGCTGACTGTCTACAGCGTGAGTACTGCCCAGAAAACAATGAAACGTCACATGCACTACTAACGGTAGTAATGTGTTTTTGTTTTGTTTTTTTTAAAGATTGTAATCTGTATCCATTTTTTGTTAAATGCATAGGTGCTGCAGAGAAGAGCTCTAAGCATGGAGCCGAAGACCGGACCCAGAACATTATCATGGCCATGAAGGACAGAATGAAGATCAGGGAAAGGAACAAACCAGAAATCTTTGAACTGATCAGGGAAGTGTTTATCATCAGCAAAGCCATCCACGCGCAGCAGATGAAGACCATCAAGCAGAGTGTACTCGACGGCACCTCAAAGTGGTCGGCCAAGATCACCATCACAGGTGATCCCACTGATCAAAATTGACAGAAAAATGGTTGACTATAACCACGACTTTAAAGTTCAACTTTTTTTAGCATCATTCTCAGCAGCACCACATGGGATTCTTGTTAAAGGCACACTATAAAAGAATTGTACCTTAATATAACAGCTTCGAAGTCATTTCGATGGTAAACAAACTCGTAGTAGGGCGAATCATCCCGATAGCAAAGCAGGGGAGGGCAAAACCAGCAATGCAAGTTTGGTAGGTGGCGCCCCGCCTAATCTCGCGAGAAGGGTGGGGGAGGGGATCAGGCCGTGAGTGCAGTGACAGCTCTGCATACGACGGTAACGTTAAATACAAGTACAAGTACAAATACAAGTAAGACTCTAGGGGTCGCTGTTTGACA
The DNA here is from genome assembly GCF_008315115.2 of Sander lucioperca. Lineage (NCBI taxonomy): Eukaryota > Metazoa > Chordata > Actinopteri > Perciformes > Percidae > Sander > Sander lucioperca. The sequence continues at coordinate 30,855,462 of NC_050186.1, read as the reverse complement.
ACAAACGTAAACTGCATAGTATGCCTTTTATGCTAACGGTTGTTCCTCATGTCTTTGTCTCTCCATCATCGCATTAGTCGTTTGTGCCCAAGGACTTCAGGCAAAGGACAAGACAGGATCCAGCGATCCATATGTCACTGTTCAGGTGGGCAAGACCAAGAAGAGAACCAAGACCATTTATGGCAACCTCAATCCTGTCTGGGAGGAGAAGTTCCACTTGTAAGTCCCCAAAATGACTCGGTTATAAAATGTGTGTATAAATGTTAAACGTTCCTTGTGCAAGGTTCTGTCTAATAGTGCGAGTGCCTGTATATAATAGCAGAGCATACGCTAGCCTTGAGCTAAGTAGGATTCATCAGGCAAAGTCTTGAGTTTTAGCTCTTTAAAAAAAAAAGAAAAAAAGGTTTAAGCTTTTTATTTAAAACACTATCGGCTCTGTTATTTTCCATGAGATTGCATCCTGTATTATACTATTCTTTAGTTTATAGGTTGTTATCTCCTGTTTTTTTGCTAGCGAGTGCCACAATTCCTCAGACCGAATTAAAGTGCGCGTGTGGGACGAGGATGATGACATCAAGTCGAGGGTAAAGCAGCGCCTGAAGAGGGAATCTGATGATTTCCTGGGCCAGAGTATAATTGAAGTTCGAACGCTGAGCGGAGAAATGGACGTCTGGTATAACCTGGGTGAGTACGCTGTCTTGTAATAGCCTGGTCCTACCAGACTCTCGTACATTTCATTTGTACAGAGAGTCTGGCCACTCTCCATTAACAAGTGTTAACTTCCTTGAAGGTGGGTAGTCTGTTGAAGTTTAAAACTATTGGATCTGCCCAGAGCCACTCTGGATCTGCCATAACCAATCACTAACGTTTGGTCGTGACGTACGTCATGTCACTAACGGAGCAAGCTGGAAAATCAAACTTTTCCCGAACCCCGTGGGGAGGAGGGCCACAACATCATGGCCACCGACAAAACTCAGCAAAGATCGTTCTTGCACGGGCTTTAGCTTCTGGATATTTGGCAGCGTTGCCACAACGGACCCGAATGGCTTTGCTCGCATCTTTCTCCGCCGCCATTACGGAACTACAACTCAAACTAGCGCACGACCTCAATGTCATCGTTCTCAGCCACTCCCTCTGTTCGCTGATTGGACCGGTAAAGATTTGGCCGGAGAAAACCCGCGAATATACCGCAAACCCAGACGGAGTACTGAAGGGAAATGAAAATTGAGCGGGAGTACATAGGAGGGCGGAGCCAGGCTAGTCTTGTAATGGGCATACAGTGAAAAGTACACTGTTTGTATACCAGGAGAGGGATTAAAGATGGTCTGTTTCATTGGTGTATTTTTAGATGCTAAGTACTTAATGGGACTAAGGGATAACTCGATCACAAACTAACAAACTCATTCATGCACATTTAGAAGGTGCAGATTCTTCAGGAAGAGAGCTGTTTGGTCACCTCTTTACAATAGATATCTTATCCCAGAGCCCATGGATCACGTGATACTGCATGTTGTTGCTCATTTACCGTGTCGGTTTTGCTTATTTCTACCTTAGGTTTTTTCTCCCCTTTCCCTCTTTCATTGTACATTACTTTCTCTTAAGGCAGTGACACACCGACCCGATAATCGGCCGTCGGACAGTCTGGCGAGGTCAGTGACTCGAGTCTGTTCGGTGTGTTCCGTGCCGTCGTCCATCCGAGGATCATTTTGGCCGACCTGACATGTTGCGTCGGAGGGCGGGCAGTCGGACTCCATGACCAATCTGATTGGTGGAGCGCTAACCCGGAAATGACGAGCGGGATTAGCGTGACTAAGCCTCTCAAAATCTGACAAAAATCTTTTAAACTGACCTTTGTCGATCTGAAATGAAGACAGATTCAGCAACTGCATGGCCTATTTCTTGCTTAAAATGTTTTCAGAAACACGTTTCGGTGAACTATTTTAGTACAATATGAGATCGTATTCTGAACAAGCCGCCATGACCGTCTGGCTTTGACTTTCCGGAGAAACCAGACCCACGTGATGCGTTCGTCCAATCAGCTGCCGTCGGCAGTCGGCATCGATTCGGTGTGTTCCGAGGCACTTTTTTTGGCCAACTCGGGTACGCAGTCAGTCCGACTGCCTTTTCTGCCTTTTCCGTTGTGTGCTGAGAGTTCTGTTTTCATAGTTAAGTCAGTGGTTTCTTTGAACCTCATTAGCTACGTCTCCTTTGCCTGCAGCTACTTTTCTTTTTTTTTTTTACACAGGCAAGAAGTGGCCCCAAGGCCCATATTGACATGCATGAAAATACTGGCTTTTACCTGGCATGCTTATTCAATCAATTCTTGTTGCGCTTGCTAACAAAAAAACGTATTTCATGATAATCACCAGTGCTATCCCACTGGGTTTGAAGATACTTTCATTAGGATGAGGCCTGGATACAGTCAGTTAAAAGTACCCAGGAGCTGATTTATCAGTCCCTTATGCTATTTTGTATGAGCACTGGTGGTACAGCACAAATACAGACAGCTTGTATACCTCTCAGGGAAATCTCCTCCTGTCATATTTATCATGCAGACAAACCGCATTGTCGTTAAAATTATATTTCTGAATTATTATCTCGGTCTGTCTGTTTGCTTTTAAAATCGTACAGCTTTTATCCAGGCATCAACCCAGAAGTTAACGGACAGACCCCAGGCATCATGTCATGTTGCTCTGATCGCTATCCTTTAAAAGCACCACTCGTTTTTACATCCATGTTGTATGTAAGAGTGAGGCGTTCACTTCTTAAGCACAACGCATCTCTTGTTTCAACTTGATTAAAGTGCGGAAAATGACTTCAGCGTGGCGTTAATAAATCTTCCACGGGAACAGCATGGCAGTGAATGTGCCTATAAATCTGCTGTTGTTTTGTTGTAAACTGGAAGACATGAAGTGCTCAACCTTCTAATATCCTTCTGATAATCGCATCAACAAAATATCCCTTTGGTTAGGAGTCATTAGGAATTCAAATTTGAAACAAAATGAACGATCAGTCGTGTAATATGCCCTATCCATTTCAAACATTTTCTCATCTCTATCTCTGTCTTCTTGTGCCTGAAAGCGGCCCTCCGTACCCTTCTTCTCCTCCTGATGTGTGATTATCAAGTAGCAGCACTCCAGTCGGACATCGACCGCTCTGCCGACATTTACAAATTGCTCCTAATGATGTGCCTGTCAGGGCAAATAGCAGGGGTGAGGCGCCAAGCACTCCACATCCAGAGAAGCTCTGGCTCAAGTGTCTTGGGTGATCAGGCGCAGATCCGTACAGCCCACTGCCATTGTCTCCCTCACTATCAGCTAGAGGACTTCTATTAGCGTTGCCGGCACTGCACTGCCATCAAACTGTAGAATCAGAATCCCCTACAATAGAACTGCCACGTTAATAGTCAGTAATTAGTGTTGTGTTCTGTGTGCCTCAGTGTCACAGATTTGTATTGGAGTTATGAATCGAGAGCATGTGTACATGTGTGTGTTCACACATGTACATCTACTGCATGTATATCTACTGTGTGTGTGTGTGTGTGTGTGTGTGTGTGTGTGTGTGTGTCTTCAATTACAGAGAAGAGGACGGACAAGTCGGCCGTGTCAGGTGCCATTCGCCTCCAAATCAACGTGGAGATCAAAGGAGAGGAGAAAGTGGCTCCGTATCACGTCCAGTACACCTCTTTGCATGAGGTATTTGATTCCCACTTGCCGTGGGTTGTGCTTGTGATAATGACCTAACAACAGACAGGACCACCACATGACATCTGTATTGTGAATAACCAAATTGCACGTGATGGGAGGTCTCTGTAATCAATTTCCGGCCGAATCAGTGTCAGTAATTTAGACGGGATTCAAATCACGAATTGCATAATCCCACCTCTTCCCTGAACATAACCTTTCCAAATCAAATTTCGAATAGGTCTCACGCCATATAGCCTGTGCTTTTAAAGCAGACAATCCTGTGTCGCATGACACAGACCAAGGGTTTCCCACCCCTCAATATCTCCACCGCACACGTCCTGCTAAGGTACCCTTGAGCTTAACCCAATGTTTCTCTCTATCACAGAACCTGTTCCACTACTCGACGGATATGCTTGGCCAAGGTGCGGTGAAAATCCCGGAAGCTCGTGGAGATGATGCCTGGAAAGTCTACTTTGACGACGTGGCCCAGGAAATAGTGGACGAGTTTGCCATGCGCTATGGGATTGAGTCAATCTACCAGGCCATGACGTGAGTCTGGGATATGACAAAGGACATTTGAACTTTCTCCCTAGCTCTCTCTGTCCATGTGTTTGTCACCTCTCCATCCCCCCTTCTGTTCCTCTGGCTCGCTTTCTGCTTTTGTCTCTCACATTACAGTGCCTCTCAATGCCGTTGTCGTTCCCTGTTGGCCTCCAAACGAAAGAAAATCAATTATAAATGGACTGAGGATGGATTTGTCTCCATGAAATGTCATGCACTGTACAGACGCCTGTTAGCTTGGCCCATCATTCACAGAAAGCACCCTCCGATGGGGCTATCCTTCAGCCTAAACGTGCCAGCTAGCTGATAGGCAGAAGGATTCCTAATAGGGATCATTAGGTGAAAACAAGACGCCTGAGAGGACACAGGCTGACCAAATAAAGACACAGCTCTTCATGGTGTACTCCCACATTGCTTTGACGAAACCTTTTCTCTGTGACAATGAGCTGTTCTTTCTAAGTGTGAGGAAATGGGAGGAAGAGGAGGCCTGCTGCCCAGGTCTTTATCAAGCTTTCCCTGTGCTTGTTTTTTTCCAGGCACTTTGCCTGTCTGTCGTCTAAGTACATGTGTCCCGGGGTTCCTGCAGTGATGAGCACCCTGCTGGCCAATATCAATGCCTTCTACGCCCACACAACCGCCTCCACCAATGTGTCCGCCTCCGACCGCTTTGCTGCTTCCAATTTTGGGGTTTGTATTACTGTAGCACACAAACACATCTGCAATAAATATGTCTTGTCTCTGTGTTTCTGTCTCTCTCTCTCTCTCTCTCTCTTCTTTTCTATACTAGTTATACATATACACACATGCAGCCTCTGTCTTTCTCCCAGCATTTCTGTATACATATGTCTTTTTCCTTTCATATATATATATATATATATATATACACACATACACACATACACACACACACACACACACACACACACACACACAATATCTCTCATTTCTTTTTTCTTTCACCATACAGAAAGAACGCTTTGTCAAGCTGTTAGACCAGCTACACAACTCCCTGCGCATTGACCTCTCAACCTACAGGGTAAGATTTAGATTGTACTAAATAAATATCACTGTTGTTAATGACTGATACTGTTCTCAAAAGTTCTATTGTTGTCCTGACATTTAAATATTTCTTTAGCAGTGTTGATACTGTTTTATTTATTTTCCACTCGATTTGCAAAATTGAATTTCAGTACCTCTGTAATCACTTGTTTTCATGAATTTGAGGGAGAAATGAATCCATTTCACAACAGAATGTTATTCTACTACTGTTAGTTATGGTGGCTGCTTGTGTAACGTTGAGGAAATGACACAAGTACTTACATGGGAAACCTTGTTTTAAGGTGTCTCTCTGGAAGTATAAACGTTATCAGCAATCCGATTGACTGTCTTAACCAGGAGTAGAGAGCACAAGGTCTCCATGCTGACCTACTATATTCCTGTAATGGTCATTCATTCGATTGAAAATAGTAAATCAAATTGTTTTTCCTCTGTAGAACCACTTTCCTGCCAGCAACAAGGATCGCCTGCAGGATTTGAAATCCACCGTGGACCTTCTAACCAGCATCACCTTTTTCAGGATGAAGGTAGCTAACAGTGTTTCATGTGTCGTGTCATGTCTTTTTACTGCAGTTGCTCTCTGAAGGATCTGAAATGGTTATCAATTGATTTTTAAATCAAAAGCCACAGCTTGGCCATGAAGTCACCACCTGATAGATTAGATGCACTGTATTCCTTTTTTAAACTTGTTTATTGCAGAAAACAGGGTGAGATTTGCCGTGGGGGGATGCGTGGGATTCCCCCTTTCTGGTCTACATACTGTGCTGGTCCTCTGCTGAATTATTATTACAAAATGTACCCCCCCCCTAGCTTGACAAGCCAGACCCACATCAAGATGTTGGGTCTGGGAACTCACCATTGGCAGGGCTCAATCCAAGGGGCGGGATAAACGGTTGTCTTTCAAATTCCCTCTGCACTCATAGCCAACCAGAGCAACGCTAGTTGATCGATTAAACTTTTTTTTTTTAAAGATTATTTTTTTGGGGCTTTTCCCTTTATTTTTGAAAGTGGATAGACATGAAAGGGGGAGAGAGATGGGGGATGACACGCAACAAAGGGCAGCAGGTCGGATTCGAACCCTGCGCCGCTGCAGGACTCAGCCAACATGGGGCGCACGCTCTTACTAGGTGAGCTAGAGGCCGCCCCAATCGATCGATTAAACTTTTGCCGTATCCGGTTGGCAAAACTCCGAACACATCTTCCTTTTTTAAGAATGACTTCAGTGCTTAACTCCAAGTCTTCCAGAGTCTCGGCCAAAGCTGATTCCAAAGAACGCCGTTCGCCAGCAGCCATCTTCTTTGTTTTCAAGTAGCAGGGAATTCATGCGGAACCGTCACTGGCCTGACCAGAATTTGTTTTTTGCTGCCAATAGGATGCGTCTAGATTTCTAGGCTATGCTACTTCACCAATAGACCATATATTATATACCTAAAATAGAAGTATTTTAAACTTAGTAAAGCTCTGTAACGTGATCACATAATGCAATAGAACGATAAAATCCAAGCAGCAGTTGCTGGTTGTCTTTAACCGCTACAGAACTCCGGGACGCCGGCTACCAGCGGCAGTTGTTTAGCCGCCAATAGGTGACTGTGAGCCGGCTACAGGCACCACCAGATGATGGTCCTTTCAGGGGCCGTGGTAGTGGGGTTAAGCCAGAAAAAGTGAGCGTCATGCGGCGATGGCAGTTAAATTTATTAGGCTCGCAAACGACTATAGTTTAGGAAAGAGGTCACGGTTTCGATAAAAATACAACCGTGGAATGAACGAGCGTTTCCTGGCTCTCCAGCTTGAAAGCGTGTTTTATGCTGACACTACATTGTGCTATTTCATTCTGAGATTATTTTCCATTGAATATTGAAGTTCATAAATAAGTGTTTTGGCACGGCTGGCCAAGTGGCTCTATATCTATGGTATTGAAAGGGGGATTTAATTCTTGCATGTTTTGTTTAGTTGTGCATGATCAAAAAAACATTTGAAAAAAAAAAAACCCCCCTGCTTTTTTCACAAATCGCACCCTGCAGATAATAACCCTGTTGCCAGGTACTGTAAGTGTTAATGATTGTTTGCAGCCATTCACCGCCAGTGTTGCTATCTCCATCTGGTGTTCAGGTCCAGGAGTTACAGTCTCCGCCCAGAGCCAGCCAGGTGGTGAGGGACTGTGTCAAGGCCTGCCTCAACTCGACGTACGACTACATCTTCAATAACTGCCACGAGCTGTACAGCAGACAGTACCAACCTATTGACACAGTGAGTCGCATACTAATTATCTAACTGTGGCCGGAGCATCAGTAAGTGAAAGCTCTGCAAGGGTAGGTAAAGAGTATACATATCTACCAACCAATCGCTTTATCAAACTGAGACAGCTGGGGACAATAACATGTGTATGAACTGCTGTATAGTGTGACTACATGACTACTACAGCAGACATAAAGTGATTATACAGATTGTGTTTTTTAAGTCTATTTTTTTTTAGCGTCTGACTGTGTTGTATTCTAATCTAGAACAAGGAGGAGCTCCCTTTGGACGAGCAGGGTCCGAGCATCAAGAACTTGGACTTCTGGCCCAAACTCATCATGCTCATCGTCTCCATCATTGAAGAGGACCGAAACTCCTACACACCTGTGCTCAACCAGTTAGTAATGGGCGTACACTCCCTTTATCTTGACTACCTTTTAAAATGGCATGAAACACGTAGACCGTTGGAATAAATCTCGAGGGAAGGAGGAGATTTCCTTAATATTTAGTTCCAAATGTTCCAAATCCTTAATCGTTGTCAAATTGTCACCTCTCTCTCAGATTCCCCCAAGAACTGAACGTAGGGAAGGTGTCAGCGGAGGTCATGTGGACATTGTTCGCTCAGGACATGAAGTACGCTATGGAGGGTAAGTCACACCCAATGTCTGATATCCATCATCCCGCTCATGGTCACTTGCTGTGTTGTATGAGCGGCGTGCAGTAAGTTCTCGTCATTTGGCTCCCACTCTCGACTCACAAAAAGAGTATATGATCGTACCTGCATATATGTGTTTCCATAGTATCCTGTAGAGCCATACCATAGACTCTTATTATTCTGCTGTGTTAAATCGTCAAGGTATTCGTGTATCTATAAGTGAAGGGAAAGCCTGAAGGGTCAGAGGCTAAGAACAAGTAGAACAGAAGAGAAGCTCCTATGAAACTATTGAAACGGCATGAATAGAAGAGAAGTTCTGGGGTGGAAATGATACCGAAGTGAAAGAGCAAAATTATAACTGTGCAGGGTTTGAAAGCAGCTTATGTCTCCCATGAGCCTCTCTGTGATTTTTTTCTTTTCTGTACTGTACAGCACCACCGGTCCCCAGTGGCAGTTCTGCTTTTATCCCAGCCTCTTTCCTACAGAGACTATCACTGTGAAATATCTGTTCCACATACTACAGTACAGAAGTGGTGGCCCCTTCATTTCCAATCTGTATTAATATAAAAATGGATGGTAAATGTGTTCAGAGATGGAATAAGTCCTGAGCGATTTTCCTCTAGAAGCACTATCAAATACTACTTCAAAGTTAAGAGTAGTAGTAGTTTTTTTTTGGGGTCGCTAAAAAAAAAAAATGACTCCAGTGCCTGGTTAGATCTGAGCTATTTAATAAATGTTGCTAATGCGAAATTCCTCCAGTTACTTTCTACAAGAGTATCTTTAACTCATATGAGCACAGTTGGAGTAACATCAGTAACGGCAGGAAAAGTCATGTAGTAATGACTAAAACTTCCAAGAGCACTGTCACTATTAAGTCACGTAAATCTGTGGGCGAATACATACAATGAAATAAGTGTTACACAGTGGGGTTGTCATTGTTTTCATATTAGAGCATCGGAGGATTTTGGCCAAAAATTGGGGATATATACAAGAGGATATTTTAGAATTATGCCATGACTTTAATGTAAGAATGTAACTAACTTTAGCATAGATACAGGTAGAGGTAAATTTAGAGATGACTGTTTCAGGGTTTAGGGTTGGTTCACATTTTTTTTTTTCAATTCTGTCTTCAAACAATACTCCCATATACTGCCTATACTGCATGTACATTTAAGAACAAAACCTCATGTTAGCTTCAGCTAAGCTTTGGAATTCATTCTCTTTGTGGCCAGTAAAGACATTTCTTTTAATGCATACGGGCATGTGAGTATAGTTTTTTAACAAATACTTTAAATGATGTAGTCTTGAAATTAGTGTTATGTTGTGGTGTGGGTGAGATTAGCATTAAAGGTGCACTGTAGGTATTTAGCATTGCACGTCCATTAAGTTGCTAGGCCTGTGCGAAACACATTTAAAAGAATGGTCAAAATTCAGAGGCTGAGATATCCTGGCTTTTAGCAGACAGTATGTAACTCATACCGTCTGCTAAAAGTCAGGATATCTCAGGAGGACCTTTGATTTTACTCATCCCATAATACAACTTGATGGCATGGATCTCTCCCACCCTCTGTCACAAAACTCATCCCAGTGCTCACAGACTCTTCATGTCTTTTGTATATGCAGAGCATGAGAAGCACAGGCTGTGTAAGAGCACCGACTACATGAACCTGCACTTCAAAGTCAAGTGGCTCAACAATGAATATGTCAAGGAGCTGCCAAACTTCAAGGGCGTCGTTCCCGACTACCCATCGTAAGTGACTTATATTTGTTAAAGACAAAATCTGTCAAACCATTCTGAATTAGGAATTGTGGAGCTGCAGAGACGTCCCAGCCTACAAATCCGATTTTAGTCTTAAGAAAAGATCTTTGTTTGGTACAGATCCTCGCAAAAATCACACTATTATCATATTCAGTTTTTCAATTTAAATATTTGTCAATGAAAATGAGAATAATGATACAAAAATGATCATCCCCTCCAATATTGTGAATCATATCGCAATCGCAAAATCGTGCAGCCCTATAGCTGAGCCTTTTTTTAAGCGATCATTAACCGTTAACTGAGAAACAGGCAACAGAGTCCCAGTTCACCCCGTCCTCGAGCCTCGGACATACTTTCCATGTTTTTCAAACAGCTGCAGACTTGTACCGGTCTCCAGCCACGATGTTGCGTGCGTTGTCGTGGACACATGCAGCCACTTTTCTGGAACCGCTGTGCGACCGACACAAGTCTGTAGCTTTTTCAAAGAGCACATGTCCGAGCCCGTCTCCACCGCATCCACCTGCGAGGTTGTCAGCAGTGTGACTGCCTGGCATCCTCCGTGTGTAGGACGGCCGATTTAACCCGCCAGTCCTCATCGATATAGCGGCATGTATCACGTAGCTCTCCGCTGTGATCACCGTCCATCAGAGAACCACGAACGCCAAAAAACACCTTTAGCTGTTAAGAAAAAAGGATTGTATAGCTTATTTTTCTTTTACAATTTTCTTATGACTTTTTTATTTTTGTTTTAATAAATATTCTTTTTAACTGTTTAACTGATATATAATAAATATATATATATACTGTATATATTAATGAATACAAATTGTACCGTACAATACACATTGTATACGGTTAATCATTACCAACCCTAGAGGAAACATTACATTCTTTTTGAAGAACTTCTTTCTGATTATCAAATTGAGTGATTGATCCCTAACCCAGGTATTGGTTAGGGTAATAATACCAATTCAGTAGATATAAATAAATAACTCTGGTTGTCTTTATTTTCCTTGCAGATGGTTCCTACAGTTTGTGCTACAATGGTTGGGGGAAAATGAGGACGTATCTATGGAGTTTATGCATGGAGCCCTAGAGAGAGACAAAAAAGACGGAGTAAGACAATAATATTGACCTTTCCTATGTTGTTACCTCAGCCAAGGAGGTTATGTTGTTATAAAAATGGTAAGAGTGAAATTAGTGTCCATGTTTACAGACACGCGCACATTACCAGCGCATGGACTTCAAAAAGTAGTTTTACAGCAGGTAGATATACAGGAGCTTAAATCCAATAACTAAGTATGGTTTGTGTAATTGTTTGTTTTCCCCTTGCCGTCCTACGCCGTCTCAGTTCCAGCAGACGTCTGAGCATGCTCTGTTCTCGTGCTCTGTGGTGGACATCTTCACCCAGCTCAACCAGAGCTTTGAGATCATCAAGAAACTGGAATGTCCCGACCCTAACGTCATGGCTCAGTACAGTCGCCGCTTCTCCAAGGTAAACCCATTTCACTGGGTGCTGAAACCTGAAAACCTGCTCGCCACTACATCCCATTGTGAAAGGATTTGTCTTAGAAAACAGCACAGAGCCCTCGTTTGTAACTCATAGTTGCTGGAGCTACATGGTCTGGATTTGGCAACCAATTTCCTTAAATTTCCATAATGGCTAATTGAACGGACTGTTAAAGTGGCTATATGTAACTGTCAGTCTGTGTTGATTCTAGCGGCCGCTTTGGACAGTAGCGGTAGTGTTTTTACTACAGCTGCTGTCGTAAAGGTCTTTTCTTTACGGAGTTTTTTGAAGAAACCAACGTAATGATAACTTAGATTGATTTAGCGCATTATATGAAACCCACGGACGCTTTACGTTTAAGTGACATTACAGGGGGACAAGGGAAAAGAAAATAGTAAGCGAACACAAACATGGACTAAAAGGACATCATTTAATGTTGGCTACTGATGTACAACCACATTGCACATTGTAAACTTATTTTGTGAATGAAACGGACATATTACGTCTGAGGGCCAATTCGGGGTCGGTTTTGAATCATTTACAATCCCGTAATTGTCTCTGTTGCTATTTGTTGATAGCCCGACCAAGTGTGACTTACGTTATCGCCCGTTGTCTTTCCCTTTCAGCTTTTATTTGTTCTTTGTTTAATTTCCTTCTTTTCTGTGATGGCCCTGCCCCCGTATCAGCCATGACTACAACAGATGACTTCTAAAATAACATTAAAATACAATTAGTCTTATATAACAAAATATCCTGCTTACTTTTACCTGGCTCAGCTGGCTGGATACGGTAACACTGGCTTTTCTGGTGTTACAAAGGAATCTGTGACCCATGAGAATGTGTTACTGTAGCGCCGTCTACCTGCCGCAAATCATTTTGTGAATTTGCGGGAAAAATCAAACCCGAGCAGATGCCTTACTAAAAACTATATAAAAATAGCGTTCCTTTCACCGTTAGTCTCGTTTGCTGTTACAGGTCATTTAAGACCATTATATGAAAAATGACAGAGCTTTAGAAACATTGAAAAGTTACATATAGTCACTTTAAGGATCACATTTTTACTGCGACTATGTTCTTTCCTTAGAAACACTATAAGATACAAAGCAGCTACACCATTGTCTGATGGGACATTCAAATATTTCTAAAGGGAATTTTATATTTCCTTCATTAAAAAGAAATGTTGAATTGGACATAATACTCCCCTCCTGAAAGTCTTAGGGACAGCACAGTTTTATTAGATTGGGGATTTGCTTTCCTGCATGCCAGAGAATACATCACGGGACATTTGGGAATGTTTTTAATACCGTAGTTGGAAGAGATCATTCAGACATACTCCCCGAAAGTGTAATATAGTCCCCTCCGGGAAGGGTTTTATGAGAAATAAGTAATTGGATTTATAACCATTTTTAAATGATTTCAAATTAAATTCTGTTTCATACAGGTTTAATGCATTTCTTCCTCTTTATCTTTTCAGACTATTGCCAAAGTTCTTCTCCAGTACAGCGCCATTCTGACCAAGAGTTTTCCGACTTATGTTGACAAGGAGAAGATTGTAAGTTCTCATCTTTTTGTGCTTTACACACTACAATCAGCCATTTTAAATTCACCGGTGTGGTTTACCTGCTGTACCTCCTACATAATATAGTTCAAATCAAATTTTTGGGGATTTTTTTTGACACTTGTCAGACCCTCCAGTGGCTCCATCATCACATGTAGAAACCTTTTTCCAAAGTTAAATAATTACGTAAACAAAAACGAAATATTTTACACAGCCGTGCAATTGCAATCACTTGTGTGTAACCTCTCTGTCTTTTATGTCTCTGTCTTCCTGTGTCCTCTGGTAGCCATGTGTCCTGATGAATAATGTGCAGCAGTTAAGAATCCAGCTGGAGAAGATGTTTGAGTCGATGGGTGCCAAACAGGTAAGTCTGAAGACAAAGGCATGGATAATGTGCTACTGGATGGCAGACAGTACCAGTATGATACTGTTAATGCCCTAATGGCTAAAAAAACTAAACACAAAATGACTAAACATTTCTTACTCAAGCATGAAAAGTATATATACTAAGGGTGGTTCCATGAACTTTTATTTGTGTCTGTCGTGTGTCAGATTGCAACAGACGGAGTGCTGGTATGTGCAGTAGTGGTAGTTGATAGCTTGTAAAGTAGATGCCTGGTATTAGGACATAGTGTTGACTCTTAACAAGGCCGTAGTGGAAGTTGTTCAAAAGGTCTATACGCCATCCCCGTGTCTAATGTGATGCTGTCAGTGAAAGCATAAGCATATTGTAGATCAGAGATCTTCAACAGGGGGTCCGTGACCCCTAGGGGGTCCTCGGAGTAAGTACAGGGGGGCCGCCAAATTCTGTTAAAATATCTTTTTAAAAGTTTTTATTTATTTATTTTTTTTTAATAAAAATGTCTGAAAATATACATCAATGTGAATCCAACATATTAATAGCAAAGATAAATTGGCCTATTTGTGAAAAGAAAATGATTTACACATTGAAGATAAGCGTACTATAGGTAAGGTAGCCATTATGGTAGCCATACAGTTAAGTAAACTACCGTTTTTTCCAACCTGGACCCTATTTTCCTATGGTTTTGTGTCTAAGTGACTGATGGGAACAACAATCTTTGACATTGGTCCAGTACTAAGCGAGATCGCTGCAGTCGGCAGTGGCGAAACAAGCTACAATGTAAGTTAATAGGGCAATTGTCCAGCTTACGTTTACCTTCACTAAAGTGCTCGTTTTGCCACTGACAGGCTCAGATTAATATTCCGTGCGTCTGACAACATTATGGAAAGGATGTCTAAGGAGGTCGACCTTAAAGAGTAAGATCCTTTTTTTAAACATAAAAACATTCGCGAAATTGCGTTCGCTAAACCCACCAGACTCCATGTAAATAAACAGTAATTTTAGCATCGTAAAATACACTTCATTCAGTGGGTTTAGCGAACGCAATTTTGCGGATGTTTTTATGTTTAAAAAAAGGATCTTCCTCTTTAACAGAAAGGTCGACCTCTCTAGAAATCCTTTCCATAATGTTGTCAGACACTTAGAATATTAATCTGAGCCTGTCAGTGGCAAAACGAGCACTTTTATGAAGGTAAATACAAGATGGATTGCCCTATTAACTTACATTGTAGCTTGTTTCGCCGGTGCCGACTGCAGCGATCTCGCTTAGTACTGGACCAATGTCAAAGATTGTTGTTCCCCATCAGTCACTTAGACACAAAAACATGGGAAAATAGGGTCCAGGTTGAAAAGAACGGTAATTACCCTTTAAGTTTAAAGATTAACTGTTCCTTAATGTCTAACATTAAAACGTGATGTATGAATAATAACCTTTTCTTTTTTAAGATTATTTTTTGGGCATTTTTTTAGGCCTTTATTGATAGGACGGCTGAAGACATGAAAGGGGAGAGAGAGGGGGGAATGACATGCAGCAAAGGGCCGCAGGTCGGAGTCGAACCTGGGCCCACTGCGTTGAGGAGTAAACCTCTATATATGGGCGCCCGCTCTACCAACTGAGCTATTGCTGCCCAGTTTAATATGCAACTCAATTTTATACAATATATGTATGCAGTAGGGTGTCCCTACTAGCTCTCTCTTTCAGCTAAGGTGTCCCTGGCCTAAAACACGTTGAAGACCCCTGCTGTAGATCAATACTGACAGAGATTAGACCCTGTGCTGCCTCATAGGCTAGAGAATATCGAGACAGAGACTTAATTAAATCATGTCCTCTATTAGTGTAGCTACAGTGAGGACGATCAATAGCTTCTCTGTCGGCTGTGACCTCCCTCTGCTTTCAGTCCCTACCATGCTTTTGCATGTGGTGTTTTATCCCATGTATTCTAGCTGTAGCGCGTTGTTGTTTTTAGTGGTGCTTGGTCGGCTGTAGGATTGTTGCAGTTGGACACTGCAGTTAAAGTTTCAACCAGTGTCTTCACTTTACAATTAAAGCACAATGAAGATGAGGAGGAAGAGGCAGGAGAGGAGGAGGAGGTAGGTTTGCATCATGGTCTGAGCAGAGCTGAAATGGGCCGATATTTGTCCATATTAAAGCACACCTTTTGGTTGTTTAATCAGTTTAATGGCGTGCGATGCATCCTTGTATTGATTATTTCCCTCCTTCTTCTGGTTCGGACAGCAGGTCGGAACTGAGGATGAGGAAGCAAAGGCTCCGGTGGGTACTGTGGATGGTAGCAGAATAGATTCATGGGTAGTAGTTTGAGCTGCAGTTTAGAGACTGATAGATCAACAATCCCACGTAGCCAACCCCTTCTTTAGCATTTACAGTAGCTTAACGTGTTCTAGTCTAGTGACTTTGCTGTGGTCAATGGGAATGTCATTAGTAGTGCAAGTGTTTTTTCATTAACCAAGTAGTGGACAAATTAAACAGTTGACCTGATGATGGTGCTCAATGGACAGTCAGAGAATTACCAAGGTTATTACACTTTATCCTGGGGGGGGGGGAGGGGGGGATGCAGGCATGAATGTCTGTAGCAAATTTCAAGGCAATCTATGCAACAGTTGAGATATCAGAACCACAAATGTCAACTTCATGGTGCTCGGGGAAAATAAAAGTCAGGGGATGACCAAAGTCACTGCTAGCATTGGTTAAAAATTAAAAAAATACTTGAACAATGGTAATTTTTTTTTTATGTGACTGGTTGACTTCAAAATTGAATTGCCCTTAAATAAAGTTGTTTGAATTGTATTGAAATGGAACAGGTAATGCTGATGTAGCTAGCATCCGTGGGCCAGCTTTTTTGTTTGCTATCCTGCTGGATCATTTATCTATCTGTCTAACACTTTCTAAAATATGAACAGCAAGTTTATAGAAAGGCTTTTCAGACTCACTGTTTTGCGACAGTGTTCATTAATCACAAAATGAAAATCAGCTTTAGCAAATGAAGAGATAGAAACTAGGGATCGACCGTACTGGTTTTTCAAGGCCGATGCTGATACCGATTATTAGTAGTTAATGAAAAGGATAATATTTGGAACCGATATGCCTTTACAGTGAAAATGAAAATCTTTAAGTCAACATTAAGATTTGGAAATGTTACAAACTCCAACACAAGACTTTGTTTATAACGCTTTAAGCAGTTATTTAATGAATTAGAAACTTTCGACATTATACACAGTAAAAGATAGTCATAAAGTCAGACTCAGTGGTGAGGGAAACCGAAGCAGAGGGACAGACACAGAGCTGTAGGAGAGCCAAAGTAGCGCACTTTTTAATTCATTAACTTTTTCCGTTATCAGGCAAATAAAACGCGATACAGATAATCTGCAAACTGCCCAAAAAAAACAGCCCGATAATCGGTCTATCCCTAATAGAAAGCTCTGAAAGTAGCCTCATTGCAGTCAGAAGACATGTTGTACTTTGTGTGTATGGTTATGGAAAAGGCTCACTCCTTTGGTACTATCTCTACCCAATGTGAGCCAGATACTGAATTTGTTCTTCGATGACTTATTCTACATGCAATTGAGTTGGACTTTTATTTTATTTCACTATTAGCATTCTTGAACCTGGTTAATTTGGACCTTTATTTTTTGAGGTTCGTGGTTTGGAGAGGTCACATTATGTTGCAAGTCTGTTACTGATGTTGCTTGTCAGATAAGTATGTGGGTTAAAGGTAGCTTGCCCACACCAAATCGCATGAAATACGCTTGAGTCGAAAGCTGAGATGGCAGCTACTGAGATATGCTACGCTGAGTACCCTTTGAAGGAGTTGTTTTTTTCCCCCCCCTCCTTTCTTGGATTCAGCTCCTTCCTAATTTAGTAATGTGGAATTGAAACTGGATTACCACAGTGTCCGTAGTCCACTAAAAGGGATGATTATCTTTTACAGATGACCACAAGGGAAAAATCAATCTGTAAATTAAGTTGTAGCTTTATCTGTGGCGATCTGTGACTACCTGAGCAGTTAGCTTTCACTTGATGTTGCTCTCTTGTTGTAGCTGTCTAGTAGTAGTCTCTCTCTGTGGCAGAGGCTGCAGCGCTCTGTCTTAAGCACTTTATTTTTTACATCATTGGGCACAAATTCCATAATAACCTTTCAGCATGTTGTAATTCAAGTGGTCTGAGAGAAAACTAGACTTCTGCACCTCCTCTTTGCTCTGTATTCAGGCTTCAGAGAATCTAGTCCCCACGGGTGACTATGGTCAATCACAGGTCATTTCAGAGAGAGAAAGCGTTCCTATTGGCTGTTCTGCACGTGCATTGCCCGGGAGACAAAGAGGGGAGAGGGAGAGCTGCAGAAGGAGGTCTCACTCTACTTCGAATTCTGGCGTTTGCATACTACCCACTGTACCTTTTTAACTACATTTTGACCAAATATGTAGTTACTGCGTTTTTGCAGGGCATAATTGACTAAAATGTATTTTTTTTTTTGGGGAGAGTGAAGTCACAATCATGTTTTTCCTCTTTTCTAGCGCAACAATAGAATGCTAGTGTGGCAGGCAAGTTCCCCGTATATGCGTACATGTTTTGGATGCATGTCTGCATATACTCAAAATGCTCATCTCTGCAAATTAAATATTGCATCACTTGTAATATTTGTTTGGGGAAATAGAGGCACCAAAATCATCTTGAAAGTAAAAGAGTTTGGTTGTGGTATTTGCGGCAATGAGCAATGATGTTGTGTTGTCTTTTCACTGCCACTCCTAGTTTGAGGAGAGTGAGGAGCAGGAGGAGGAGGAAGAAGAAGTAGGGGAGGAAGGGGAGAAAAATGAGGTTGAGGTTTGTTGCAGTTGCAAGTGGTTGTAACCTTTCATTCTCAGGAGTCCAAGTCCTTCTCGTGTGCCCTGTTCTTCCTACTAACTAGCAACATCACAGTGATACTCAATCCTACTGAAACAAGAATGCCCTGTGGTTGTCATGGTGGCGTTTATTGTGTGCAGTTTTTCTAACGTGTGATTTCCACCTCCAGTTTTCACCCTCCTTCATTTTCCTTGGCCTTTCCTCAAAACTGGTCACTCATTTCCCCTGAAACAAGCCTTATTGCGGCCCTTTTTTATGTTGTTTCCTTTCCTTTTAATTTGTGTTTCCTTTGTAACACTTTTTTTTTGGTTTGCAACAGGCCGACCTGGAGAAGGTGGGTGTTCCAAATACAGCATGTGCTTTCCAGTGTGGAAAACAAAAACTTTTCTTAAAATTTAAATTTCAAGTGGCTTACAAAGTTACACTTAGGACAGAACAGGATTTCTTTTGACAGCTTTCCATTTTTATTTCTCTTTTATTTCATTTCTCAAAGACGGATGAACCAGTAGACAAGGTAGGTTACAAGCACGCCAGTATCTGCTGCCACAGCACTTTCTGTAACGGCCATCGATCCTCTGTAGTTATTCTAATATAAATGAAAGTTCATTTCCAAATGGGATGATGTTAATTGAGGTTGTCCTGTGTAACCCTCCACCTGTCTTGTGCTGCCGCAGACCGAAAACGCATTTGAAGACAAGAAGGTGAGTGTAGGTGTACGGACTCGAGATCACATCAGTATTCCCATGCGCACAACACTGCTCTCAGGCAAAACAAAACACGTACAGCACATTATAAACAGAACGCAATCCATTTCTAGCTGCCTTTCCTTCCCCAGAAGCCTTCCCTATGTGCTGCGCAGCCGAAGCGGCTCAGTCGCTCCCCACTAATGGTGCTATGTGACCCTGACAGGCCATGAATCAAAAGGCCACTTGGTCGTTGACTTAATGAGCCACAGCCAATGGCTTCATCCATATGGCATAGCTCTCCTGCAGGGCGCTGCTTATTTAGATGATGCCACAGTATACCTGGGTTAGGTACACTGGAGGTGATTCACTCCCCTACTTGTTCCCTCGCCCTGTGCCCTTGCGTTAATAAACTTTTTTTTGTTTTTTTCAATTTGCTCCTTTCCAAAAGTTGGAGACTGCTGGTTTAAAGGTGGGTTTTACTCAGATGTGTGTGTTGAATTTTAAAATTGAATTTTAATTTTTTTTGTTTCTACTCTACAAACTACAGTCATGTCTCTGCTACAGGATCACAGAATGCAAACATTACAGTACACTCTGCCTCTGTCATCTCTTTGGTATCCCTTAGTAGGAACCTTGACAGATTGTCTGTGTTGGTGTGCATTTTTTTTAATATTAACATTGATGGTTATTGAAGTTCTTTTTTTAAATCTTAAGTTCCTGCTGCCATTTGTGGCCTTTAGCTTTTGCGTTGAATTGCAACTCTTAAGTTAATCTGGGGTATTTTGGCCTAAAGTTGCCAATATGAAATGAAAGAAATGCAAGAGTTCTATGTCGTCCGAGTGCTGACACATAATTCCTCTCTTGAGCATAATTATTTTTAATTTTCAAGTTTTTGGAGTTGACACTTTTTGAACTTTCTCCGTATGCAATAAATCACCTTCAATCAAATTCTAACTGACTAACCCTCCTTGCGTTCTGTCTTCCTGCCTGCCTCTCTGCAGATGGACGCTGAGGCCAGTGACTTACTGAACGACCTGCAGGTGAAGCTGAACAATGTGCTGGATGAGCTCAGCAGTACATTTGGGAACAGGTACCCTTATCCTGAGACACACACACACACCCCCCGCACACACACACGCACACATACTGTACATTCGGAGGTAAATCAGTAACACGTGCATTTTGTGCTGCTTGATCGTTTTCTTTCTTTTTAGTTTCCAGAGCCATATCAATGATTGTATGCGACAGATGGCGTCTCTGCTGTACCAGATCAAAGGGCCGCTCAACGCCAACAACAAAAACCAGGTGGACGCCGACTCTGACAACATGCTACGGCCACTCATGGATTTCCTGGATGGAAAGTGAGTGGGTGAATGCAATCCTCTCTCAAGAGCCCATTTGTTTTTGTATTGCTCTTATCTTCCTCTGTGTCGTAAACCTCTGTCCTGCAGAAATAGTTTGGTGAAAGTCATGAATTACAAATTTTAACAATTTTCAACCATACTAGCACCAATTAGGGTTAACACACTCCAGCACTCGCTATGATCCCCCGTGTCTCATCAGCTTGTGTTTTATATGTATTTGTGTGTGTGTTTTTCATTTTTTTTGCAGGCTCACACTGTTCGCCACTGCATGTGAGAAGACTGTATTGAAGCGTGTGCTCAAGGAGCTGTGGAGGATCGTAATGAGCAGCCTGGAGAAGACTATTGTCCTGCCACAGGGCAACGATACCTTTGTAAGCTCAACGGCATTCACCATTATCAGTCTAATGTTTGTTTGTTTGTGTGCCTCAGCATTTGTAGATACTGCAAATCCCTTAGACTTTTATAGGGCTGGGTATCGTTCAAAAATATTCAATAACGGTACTGATACAAAAACCGTGACTTTGATACCGGTTCCTAAACGCTACTTTTTTCGATCCCAATTTTATAAAACGCAAAGAAATTACAACGTTACACATTACGGCACAAATCTTTACATTTATTTTTCAGCTCCTACTGCGTGAGCCCATCTCTGTGCGTGAAGTACAGTTTTTCCTGCGTGCCTCTACGACGTGTAACGTTAGACAGCCAATCACCAGCAATATTAGATCTTGGTAGAAGCATGCTGCATGCTTATTGGCTCACTGACGCTGAAAATTGGGTATTGAATGTCAAGGCATTTTTCAATACTCAATACTTTAGAGGCACTTCGGTCGATGCCCAAAAAGTATTGAATTCAGTACCCGGCCCTAGACTTTTAGGTGCACAAATGACAAAAGAGCAGCAACTCTATTCCATTTATTTATTTATTTTTACCCCAGGGAGCACAGATTCTCTCAGCTGCAAAAGAACTGGGTCAGCTCTCCAAACTCAAGGTATCCTAATGTCTTCATATGTTTTTACACCATGTGAAATCCCCCACGTGCTACCAAACTGAAGAACTGACAACCAGTTGAATCACTGAGCGAGAGGAATCTAATTTTGTGGAACTAACTCATCTCTTTGTTCATCATTTGGATGTGCAGGATCACATGGCGGGGGAGACTAAAAGCCTGTCTCCCAGGCAGTGTGCTGTCATGGATGTGGCACTGGACACTATCAAGGTCAGTTTATACTGCGGGTTTTGGTTTCATTAGGATGCAGGGGAGACGGGTCAAATTAGCTTCGACTGTTCATCCACTAACCCTTCTGTTGTCAAAACTGAAATTCAACACTTTTTTGACGCTCTTTAGACACTTTTTTTTTATCGTTTTCTGACGGGGTTTTTTTTTCAACTTCTTCTTTGTTTGTTTTTTTCTACACTACCATCAGTATACTGTACACACCACTCACACCAATGTATTACCACTAGTTTTACACATTTTTTTTCTCAAATTCATGCGTTATTAAAGGGTGATTCTGGCTGTTTTCAATTTTCATCTTATTTTGACAGTTTTCGCTGCCAAAATATTTGATGATGTTCCTAATGCAATCAGCTGACTTCACTGTAAAACTCAGTCCCTCCAGAAAAAGGCGATTACGCGATCGCATAATTCAATGCATAATCAGCCAAAGTCCGCATATTTATGCGGGGGCCGCATTTTTTGAAATACGCCGCACTTTCGGCGCATAAATTGCCGATTTCCGCGCAAAATATGCAGGGCTTGCATGATTTCATAATCCCCGCATTTTCGTTGCAAAAAAGTCACATATATCTTAGCGGAAAGTTGAAAAATGTTGCGTTTACTTCACACAAGAGCAGCCATTTTCCCCTGTTGCCATGGGAACGTTATGAAGTGACATAATTACGCGACGTGAACATCTGCAAACAAGCTGCAAACCCCGCGATGAAGCCACGATGGAACCGCAGTTTTTGCAAGTTCCCACACTTTCATCACATAAAATTGCATAAATATCCCACATATTCCATCGCATTTTTTAAGAAAACGTGCCGCATTATCAAGGATTTTTGCCCTCAACAATCACAAAAAAAAAAAAATTCTGGAAGGACTGAAAACTCAACAGTTTTATTTTTTGCCAGGAGCAAACCAACTCACCTTGTTTACTGGAATAAACGTGGTTTGGTTTTTAAAAAAACTCTTAATGCTTTGATGAAAACATAGTAAACCTCCCTGTTTTCTTTGGCAGCAATACTTCCACGCGGGAGGCAACGGGCTGAAGAAGGCGTTCCTGGAGAAGAGCGCCGAGCTATCCTCGCTACGCCACGCTCTGTCCCTCTACACTCAGACCACCGACACACTCATCAAGACCTTTGTGACCACCCAACATGCACAAGGTACTTCTGACCACTGCAATAATAATAATAATACATCCAAAAAGGTGACAGTATAGGAAGAATGCATTTCCCACAGTGGACCAGGAGAGGGCACTGTGTGTGTTTGATAAACAAAGCTTTTCACTGAATATTCCCTCTTTTTGGATTGCACTCTTTTTGTGTGTTTTATTAAAAGTGTTTGGTTTTTCTGTTGACATTTTATCGCTGTCTTCTCTTTATCTCCTGTGCTGCCTCTGTGCCAGTGCACAATGGGAAGGGTATTCGGTTAACTCCCAATGAGAAAATACAGCCCAGCAGGGGTAGGTTTCACTGAAATCATCAGCCAGCCCTCCTCTCCATCCCCCACCCGCTCTCTCTCTCTCTCTCTCTCTCTCTCTCTCTCTCTCTCTCTCTCTCTCTCTCTCTCTCTCTCTCTGTGTGTAAATGTATGGCTTTGTCACACTGTGCCGCTAAGGTGGCTGGGTCAACTCTAACCCATCCTCTCCACCTGCCTCTGCTTCTTTATACAGTCCTTCCAGAAAAATGCAGAGGTTTTTTGTGATTGTTGAGGGCAAAAATCCTTGATTATGTGGCACGTTTTCTTAAAAAATGCGATGGAATATGCGGGATATTTATGCAATTTTATGCGATGAAATTGCGGGAACTTGCAAAAATTGCGGTTTCATCATGGCTTCATCGCGGGGTTTGCAGCTTTTCGATGACGTTCACGTCGTGTAATTATGTCACTTCATAACATTCCCATGGCAACAGGGGGAAATGGCTGCTCGTGTGTGAAGTAAACGCAACATTTTTCAACTTTCTGCTAAGATATATGTGACTTTTTTGCAACGAAAATGCGGGTATTATGAAATCATGCAAGCCCCGCATATTTTGCGTGGAAATCGGCAATTTATGCGCCGAAAGTGCAGCGTATTTGAAAAAATGCGGCCCCTGCATAAATATGCGGACTTTGGCTGATTATGCATTGGATTATGCGATCGCATAATCGCGTTTTTCTGGAGGGACTGTTTATACTGAACCTGCATTATGAGTCCGACTTTATTTTTGTGCCTTTAACGGACCAAATGTAAGCTCATTGATGTCTGGGTGTGTGTTGAACTAGGTTCGGGCGTGGACAAGCCAATAGGTGAGGTGTCTGTCCAGGTTGAGCTGCACACTCAGCCTGGGAATGGGGAGCGGAAAGTTACTGTCAAAGGTCTGTCTAATGCTAAATATGTGGCATTTTTTCATCTGATTACATCACCCCCTTCCCCTCGCCAACTGCGTTTTAACGTGTCGGTGTGTTTTTTTTTTTTTTGTTGCACATTTAGTCATTGGAGCCAGTGATTTAAAATGGCAGACGTCAGGCATGTTCCGACCCTTCGTGGAGGTCTCCGTGATCGGGCCTCACCTCAGCGACAGGAAACGCAAATTCCAGACCAAATCCAAGAATAACAGCTGGTCTCCCAAGTACAACGAGACCTTCAGTTTGTAAGTACTGCGACAGCTGGACCTGCTTTTGTCATTTTTTTATTGACTGAAGAAAGCACGACCACTGAAATCTCAGTTTTACAGATGATGACCATCGGATGCTTGGCAATCTTTTTCTTGCTGTCTGCTTTACCGTCCTCATATCATGTCTAATTACAGTACACATGTACAGTATGGTTTCACGATTTGCAGCTGTTTGTGTGCCTTGTTTGTCTGCTGTCTTCAGTACTCGAGATGATGTAATGGGACATCAGTAATGTTAATGTCCACCAACCTGGCTGATCTGCGAAGTTTTGCTGCTGGTTGAGAGTTTGGATTTCTTACTTCTATCTAGAGCAGCAGGGATGAGTCGATGGACAGAACAATAATCGGCTATTTCGACAACCGAGTTGTTTTAGTCATTTTTCAAGCAAAAATGGCAAATATTCTCTGGTTCCAGCTTCTCGAATCAAAATGCTTTTCTTTGACACATATGACAGTGTATTAAATATATTTGGGTTTTTTGGACAGTGGGCTCTGAAAACCTGAAAAACTCAACGATGACTCAATAATGAAAATATTAACATTTAATAATAACCATAACAGTAGGATTAAGGTTTGTTTTGAAAGAAAATTTGGTTACACTTAACTTGAAAGTATCTACATAAGAGTGACATGACACTGTCATGAACGTGTCATAAACATTGTAAACAAGTCATAAACGTGTATGACTTCTGTTAGTAAGAGTCATTCGGTTTTTGTCATGACAAGTTAGGGTTAGGGTTAGAGTTCATGTGTCATGACTGTGTCATGTCACTCTTATGTAGATGCCTTCAAGTAAAGTGTTACCAAAAATTCTTACCTAGTGCTGCTTTGTTCAATGACTGAGACTGAATGCTGGAACCTCTGCGTTCTCTCTCCACAGTGTCCTGGGGAACCAGGATGGCTTTGAGTGCTACGAGCTGCAAGTCTGCGTCAAAGACTACTGCTTTGGCCGCGCAGACAGCGTGGTCGGCTTGGCCGTGATGCAGTTAAAAGACATCGCGGGGAAGAGCACCTGCGCGTGCTGGTGCCCGCTCGGCCAACGCATCCACATGGACGACACGGGCCTCACCGCCATGCGAATTCTCTCGCAGCGCTCCAACGACGACGTGGCCAAGGAGTTTGTGAGGCTGAAATCAGAGACTCGTTCGGCCGAGGAGGGCAGATGAGGGGAGCTGGAGACGGACAGAGAGATTGATGAAAGGATGGACGGGTCTTCTGATCCCACAACAAGAGAGGGATCTCACAGACAGATGTATTTTCCGTCTTTCTTAGACCTTTGATGTGTCTTAGCTGCTAGTTGACTGTTTTGGTGGCGCCTTGCCAAGCTCACCGACAGACTGTCACGTTCACACTCTGGGTATTTCGGACAACCGCTCCCTTTCCATGTTCCTCCAACACTCACATTATATACCGAGCTACTGTACAGCACCCAACCACACACTCACCAGCTGTTTTTCGCCAGGCAGTGACCGACTACTCTGTCCGTTAACCTTTTTTAAACCCCTTCTTCCTCATCAGTTGGAGTGGCACCGTGTGCACACCACAGCCTCAGGGGAACAGAGGATGCCAGGCCCCGCTGGAGGGCCAAACATGTTCCCACACCTCCCCAGTGTTGTTGTGCAATAACCCCACCTAAACCCCTCTAACCGTGGCCATGTGTTTGATGCCTTACACCCTGCAAACTGTGAATGTGTGACGTAACAAAAAAAACAAAAAAGTCTTTTGAAGGCCCTATTCTGTAGCTCCACTGTGATTTACTCAAAGTAAATGTGAAAACCCGGTGTGGTTTATCTCATCAAGGGGTCCTTTGTTTGAAAGAATGGCTGGTAGCTAGGAGACAGTCCCAGTTCTCTGTCAGTCATTTATTGAACAGAAGGGGGAAGTGAAGCTGATGAAATATTGTGCTTGTTTCACAAGTTGATCCTGTACAGCTAATGTTACAAGAGAAGGTACTTAAACTAATAACCCTTAATTGTACCCCTTAATTTAAAGGATTGATCAGTTAAATGTGTGCCTTGCCATATTATTATATTCCCAGTTACTGTTTCCCTAGGAACGATACTAGTGATATGATCAGTATATAATCAAAGTGGTAAAATCAAGAATAATAATGATTTCAATCAAAACGAGACCAACAGTGTGGACACTGTATGTTAAAGGTGAACCCTGTTTTTGCCATATGTATTTCTACGTATAAGCTCCATTGACAACACTCTTAAGTGTAACCATGCAGGGTGCAGCCATTTTATTTATTTTTTATACATATTTATTGTTGTCTGGGCTTTTCAAAGCCCACGAATTTAAAATGTTGTGTTTGAGGATTTGCACAGCGGTTAGTCTGAAGGAGTTGTACGCAGAGACAGCAGTTCAACGAGATGACTCAACGCCCTCAGAATAAAGTGACAACCTAGTGTTCGTTTGGAAATGAATAACATACTGTAGATGGCGACCTGTGCCCTTGACTGACAACAGTGATAACTGTCTATTAGAATTTTAATTTTTATAGTTAAGAAATATTACATGTTGAACTTTTCAGGTAACAACTTTTACTTCCAAAAGAAAAAGGATATCTTAACACAACATAACATAAACACAAACTCCTCAGCTGCTGAGTTGATATGGAGTGTAGAATTACTTTTGGTTTACATATATGTTCCTGCTCGGTCTATGAGTGTGGCCTTACTTTGGTGAAAAAACAAAAACAAAGTGTATCTTTATAATCATTTTTTTTTGTATCCTTGTATTTCCTTTGGCTCTCAGCAATGAGGATCGGCCACTTATTTTCCCATAACGATGTCAAATACGTTTTCCAAGTGATGTTCCTTATCATTTTGTACTTTTCATCTTTGATGATATTGGAAACGTAACTATATCTAGGCTGGATTTTCTTTTCAGTCCGTTATATTTTGTGTTTATGCTTTTATGTTTATGTTATGACGTTTTTTCCTTAAATCCTCTTTAATCGTTTGGAATGATGTCAGTCAAATGATGTTTTATGGACGGACGTAATATACAATGAGATATGTGCCAGTGAATTTGTTCATAAAACTGTTACTTTTAATGAAGGATAGATATTGCTAAGAACATCAATGTGTGCACATTTTTAAACCGATCACTCTGTAGAAACCACTTTGTTACATCATCCCTTGTGAATACACGTTTCATAGCCATTCTTTGTTATACATGTTCCTTGTGCCAAGTTACAAGTTTTCAATTTTGATGTTTTTATTTTTTATTTTTTTTATTTCTATATTTTCTAAAGTTGTTCACCCTGGCACCATCACTAAATCACTGCAATAGTACAGTATATGAGTCACAGTAACTGCATTTCTGTGGTGTTTTCTTGGTAAAAATATCTACAGTGGTATACTCTGAAATGTTGTCACCATGTAAACATTGCGATGAGTGACTTTTGTATAAAGTGTATGGGAAGTATCTATACATGTGTCTACCTGCTTTTTTGCCCAGTGCAACATTCGATTTTTCCATCTTATCAATACGATTTGATTTATTTACCATCATGCAACTCATGCGCCAACTGATTTCAGCTAGTTGAATGCAAGTGCACTGTAAGGGGGAGTCGAATGCTCTTGAATTTCTTCTTTTCACTGCCTTGAAGTTGACCAACCTGACATGCTTTAGTGTTTCCTGTTGAAGTCAGAGTTGCTTCTTCTTAAAATACAATAATCAAATCTGGGTTGTTTTTTTTACCGCATGTATGTGTTCTTGCGGGCACACACACACAATAACTAATTTAGCAAGCAGGTTCATGTTGAGGTCCCCTGGACGACACAACGCTCCTTTGTGTTCGAGCCCAGGTATTAAATTCCATTTCTGAAAGCACCTCGATGTGCGTATCGGTCATGAGGACGCAATATTTGGCGATGTCATTTTTAGTACGGCATTAAAAAGTGTTCATCCTTCAAGAATGACAACCAATGCGCTGCTTTTCTTGCACCTATAAAAGAGGCGGATGAAGTGGATTAAAGGAGCTGGTGTTAAAAATGTGAGAGAAGTCCGCAGGCTGAGCATGCGCACCCAGCGCAGGGTGTGTTGACATACCTGGCCATTCACCTGTACTGTTGTTTTACAGCCCCCTCCACTTCTGCACGGTCTCACCATCCAGGTCCAAAGATCGCTGCAGTGTTTGCTCAAGCCCTGAGCTGTTAGGCGCAGGGGAGGGGGGGGGGGATCCCAGCTCTTCCTGCATGAACCTGAAACCTCTACTGTAAGCGCCTCTTTCACCGCCGCGCCACTTCACCTGTCGTCCATCCGTCGTGTCTTTCATCCTGCTGGAGGCCCCCGGTCCAACCCTCTGCTCTGCCGGTGCCTGGACGTCCCAACAGAGCACAGACGAGGGCCTGGATTTACTTCATCTGAGGCGGAAGCAAAGGGAGGATTGGAATTTGTAGTTTTTTGGGGGGGTTTTTCCCTCTCTTTTCCTTTGGGCCCTGTTCCTGGGCCCTGTTCCTGTATCTATGTGTGTGCAGGACCTGCACAGGAAATCACATTTTTTTTTGTTTAAGGTATGTGGCCTACTTTCATTGGTTTGCAGACGTATGGGGAAATGCTGGATGTACAGAACTTTTGCGCGAGAGGTTCAAAAAGATCTAATTTTGAGAAATATTTGAAGTAGAAGAATAATCAAAACTCCAAGCTTACTGGCTCAATCGCTTCCGATTCACGATAACTTGTTCAATTTTCATAGTTGTGTTAGTGTGCGAGTAAAACGACAACAAAGTGAAAAACTTTGCCTAACCAAACCATTGGCACCGTGGTTTGGTGCTGGCTTTGGTTTCCTGAACAATACAAAGCAGGGTAAATATGTCTCAATTATCTCAAGTGGAGGATATTCACTTTTTAAACTTCTTTTGAAGAAGAATACATGGAAATGGCTGGTGTTGTTTTTTTAGCTATACATTCAGGGCAAGGATCAGTCACAGATTTTTGAGTATTTTTCCTGTTATGGATTCACTCATTGTCTTCCGGTCCCATTTTAGAAATGATCTGCTCTTCCATGCAGGAGAAAACACAAATATGAAGCAAAAAATAATTTTTCTGTTTTGTTGTGTATTCAAAGTCTTTTTATTCTTACCTGATTCTGAGCAAGTTGAATGGTCATGGTCCTATCGCTTTCTTAATCTTTGTGGTTATGAATGATCTTCAATAGATTGCCCTGTGGTACAAAGGGTTGAGAAGGGAGCGGCTAGATGTCTTTACAGCTGTACAGCACAAATAAAGTCTAAAGGATGTCACCTGATATTACCTCAAAGAACAACTTCTGACATGTTTTCTCACTTAAAAGTCATATTAGCTTAAAATATTTATAAAAATATACCTTAAATCTCTACCTTTTTTGTATGAGCAAACCAGGTTCTCTATTACAGAAAGTCTTTTTTTGTTTTTTTTAACCAGACCCCTCTCACTTTTGTCACAGTTTCTCCTTTCAGTTGTTACCTCTGTATGGTACAACTACAAAGAAATGGCTCTTTGCTTCACTAAATATTCGTCACTCTGTGATTAGTATACACGTGATTTTTCTCTAGGTGTGAAATATGGAAGAACTGAGCTAAAGATGGGATCGGTAGCGTCATACTTTGGCCAGTTGTGTGGGAAAGAGCAAAAGAAAGGTGAGAACTAATGCTAAATTAAATGTTAATTGTATGTCTTTATATGACTTTTTCTTGTTCTTACATCACGTTTGTAACGTACAGAGTCAGTGGACTAATGGCACTAAGACTTACATACTGCATGTTGTACTTGTACAAAATAAAGCAACACTTTTCTCCCATCGCTGTTGCAACGTCCTCATCCCTCTCTTGCTTGGATTCTTTTACTTTTTCACAGAGGAGGAGAGACTTTTTCGAGCCAACGACAGACCTTTCAACCTCTCCTACCACTATGCTGTAAGTATAGAAACAGTCAGTTTCAAACAGTCGTGTGCTGTCTAGGGCTGCACGATATGAGGAAAATGTCAAATTGCGATTATTTCGACAGATGTTGCTGTTGCGATATGATTCATAATATTGGAGGGAATGAGCCATTTTTTGGATCATCGTTCTCATTTTCATTGAAACACAAATAAACATGTACTATAGTCATGTAGTGTGATTTTTGCAAGAATCTGTACCAAACAAAGATGTTTTCCTTTAGTCTGTAGGATAGGATTTGTGCCCAGGATGTCTCTGCAGCCCCCACAATACTTCATTCAGAATGGTTACACATATTTTGCCTTTAACAAATATTTACGATACGATAGATACGATTTCGATAAAATTGTGATTAATTGTGCAGCCCTAGTGCTGTCTTTACAAAAAACAAAAACTTTTCTCAGTGATTTTGCATCATATTAGAGTACACAGCGCTGGAGCTGTCATCTGCTTTTGTCACATTCCCGTGTAACTTTTCTCTACTTCAGGACAACGCCATCAAGACCTCCAAATACAATCTTTTCACCTTCCTGCCACTTAACCTCTTTGAGCAGTTCCAGAGGCTCGCCAATGCCTACTTCCTCTTCCTCATGGCCCTTCAGGTAGACAGTTTTCTTTGTTTAGCTGTACCTCCTCTAGTTCTGTGATGCATGTACACATGGACTGTATATGGACTGTGTCTTACTTTTTGCATGTTTACATTTTTTAAGGACTGACATTTTGTTTCACACATATAGCAGGGTCTTGGGTATTTATACTGTGTGTGTGTGTGTGTGTGTGCGTGTGTGTCCTGTTTACAGGTAATCCCACAAATCTCCTCTCTCTCCTGGTTCACCACGGCCGTCCCTCTGATTTTGGTGCTGTCTATAACAGCAGTCAAAGACGCAAGCGACGACATAGTAAGCTGAACTTATAACAATCTTTGCCGACTAACTTGAAACATAGCACTTTCTAAAATCTGCCTTCAGCTATTTAACAAAGACTCGAAAATAAGGAACTGAATTCAAACATGGAATTAAATCGCAAATGCGTTCACTGTTTTCTCTTTATCCTGTGTCATCGGAGTAGAACAGGCACAAAAGCGACAAGCAAGTGAATAACCGCATGGTGAAGGTCCTCATCGATGGAGAGTGAGTCATTTAAGATGCAAACTTCACACCATGCATTTCTACATTATACATGTGAACAGCTGTAAAGCATGGTTGAGCTTTAAAAGGTCATGCATTTTTTCTGTGTAGTAGTGTGTGATGTCATGGTGTGCTCTATGTTTACATTTTTCTGGCAGACTGAGAAATGAAAAATGGTTGAATGTTCAGGTTGGAGACATAATCAAACTGGAGAATAATCAGTTTGTCACAGTAAGTATGGAGATGTCAGAATAAAAAGACACATTTGTATTTGCTGTGTGCAATATGGCATTTCATAGCATGTTGCTGTTCTATACACTTTGGTGCTTTCTGTGCTAACAACAGCTAAGCTGAGTCAATGTTCCCACAAGTGATACTAAAGTGTATCTCATCATATTATCTTCTATACTTTCAGTTGTCCTTACTGTATTTAATGCTTTTATTTTTAGGCGGACCTTATGTTGCTATCCAGCAGTGAGCCTCTCAACCTGGTCTACGTAGAAACCGCTGAATTAGATGGGTAAGTGTGCAGAACTGTGTGTGTGTGTGTGTGTGTGTGTGTGTGTGTGTGTGTGTGTGTGTGTGTGTGTGTGTTTGTGTGTGCGTGCATGGCTGACGGCTGATGTCTCACACTGTCTTAGATTTCCCTCCAGTCGCATCCTTCTCATGTCCTCTTGGTCTCCCCCAGTGAAACCAATCTGAAGGTGAAACAGGCCCTGTCTGTAACTGGAGATATGGGAGACAGCATCGATGCGCTGGCTGGCTTCAATGGTGAGAACCTGAAAGAAACAACGAAAGAGACACCCAGATTTTTAGAATTGCCGTATGGCTTTTATTTTTTACTGAGGGGGAAAAATATCTACAGTGGATTTTCGGTCCAAATATTGGGATTTCTCTGGTGTGTAGCCTGCTTATTTTCATAGAAAATAAAAAGTTTGCAAATTGGAATTTGTTACTTTTTGTGTTAGATTTGTAAGGTTATTTAAGCTAGAGGTAAGAATCCATTAATATTGTTTTCTATAAAATCGTAAGGGTGAAGAAAAAACCACTTTCCATAATGAATGGCTTTTATGGCTACTAAAACTAAAAAACTAAAAAACATTATCATAAAAGATGTTAGTTCATTTTTTTTAAGCAAATAGTTACAGCAAATAAGGCCATTTGTGCACACCATATAGCCTATGAAGTGGTACTATTACCTCTGCCCAAGCAATCTTTTCAGAAAGGCCTAAGCCTTATGCTAACACTATGACAGTAGCCATCATCTTTGAGTACAAAAATATAATTGAGCGGTAAGTATGCTGTTTGTCTTCATCACTACATTGATTTTCACATTTGAATACAGGTGTTGTAGTTTATAACTCTGACCTCCATCGCTCTCTCAGGTGAAGTGCGATGTGAGCCTCCCAACAACCGTCTCGACAAGTTCAAAGGAACTCTGACCCTGGACGGACAAACCTACTCTTTGGACAACGATAAGGTGCTGCTCAGAGGATGTACTCTGAGGAACACTGAGTGGTGCTTTGGTCTGGTTATCTTCGGAGGTAAACAGTTGCTCCAACCGGATATTCTGGTAACAGCATAATGATAGCTTAATGTGGTGTGTTCAAAAAAAGCGCAAGGGGACAGCTAACCGCTCAAGTCTGCAGGGGCCAAGCAGAGGGCGCTAATTTTTCACACATACACATAACCATTAGCTCCAAGTTGCTATCTTTGGCCATGTAAGCATAAAGTACTAACGGTAGCTAATACCGCTTTGGCAAATGGCCAACCTGCATTCAGTTAGCATTTGATATGCTAATGTTGGACCTTGAACTTGTATCTGATAAGAAATTACTGGTCAGTTAAATTAAGTACCAAACTCACCAGCCTATTCAACTGAGTGAAGGCAAAAAATAGTGAACCTAAACAAGGCCAATTAATGAAACAGAAAGAGAGATATTTTTGAGTGTAGCTAACGTTAATGTATCACAGTTTGATAGCAAACTTTTCAAAAAGAGAATAAAGTTTAAAGAAAGATGCTGCCTCAGGCTTGCATTTACAAGTCTATGTGCACCTATTAGGAAGTCACTGACTGAAGTAAACAAGGATGAGAAAAAAAAATGTGTAGGCTCAGAAAAGTAAATCACAATACTACAAACTACAATAATACACTAAACATTACATATTGATTACAGATTAGTATCTGAGGCACATTTTCCCTTCAAAACGGTCTATGCAAATGCTGAAAACGTGCCACTATCTACATGGTTGTCAGTGTATCTTAACACGAGATTGAATCTGTCCAGGTCCTGACACCAAGCTGATGCAGAACAGTGGGAAGACAACATTCAAACGGACGAGCATTGATCACCTGATGAATGTCCTGGTGTTGTGTGTGAGTTGCATGTCAATGCTCACTGTTTGTCCCACAAATATTACATGAGCTCACATGTACAGTTTTTAGCCAGAAAATTAGTAATTTGTTACTTTAAATTCATCGCTAAGTATGTCAAACACACATGTATGAATCCTCAAACATTTGGAAGCATTACGTAAAATTCTTCATGTGTCTCTAAGTTTGAAAATTACACTTTAACATTGGCTATAGTTAACATAAAGTTAATACTACTGATAACACTATTGGGAGAGTACTTATCAGTGTGCGTGGTTTCTCTTCCCTAATTGTTCTTGATACAGTACAAGTCAATAAATGTCACTGATTACTTAATGGCCCTTGAGCTCGCACATGCAATACCTTCATAAAAGCTTTCATTTTTGAAATGCAGATTGCTTTTCAACCGATTGAAACCATCAATGTGATATATATATATATATATATATATATATATATATATATATTTTTAATATCAAGATGTGTGATATCTTGAATCTGTCAGATCTTTGGTTTCCTGGCGTCTATGTGCACCGTTCTGGCCATCGGCAATGGAATCTGGGAGGTGAGGGAGGGCTCAGTGTTCACAGCCTTCCTCCCTCGTGAACCAGGTGCCAACGCTGCCCTCTCATCCTTCCTCTCCTTCTGGTCCTACATCATCATCCTCAACACGCTGGTGCCTATTTCTCTCTACGTCAGGTACGTTCCAGCAGAGAAAGATAACAAAATCAGAAATATCATGACTTCAGAGTCAAGAGTTGTTCTTTCTTCATGCGTTCCTGCATGTCTCACGCTTATTCCCTAATGTGTGTCGATGTCAGCGTGGAGATCATCCGTCTGGGGAACAGCTTCTTCATAGACTGGGACAGGAAGATGTATTACCCCAAGAATGACACTCCTGCCCAGGCGAGGACCACCACGCTCAATGAGGAGCTGGGCCAGATCAAATACATCTTCAGCGACAAGACCGGCACCCTGACACAGAACATCATGACGTTCAACAGGTGCTCCATCAATGGGAAAGCTTACGGTGAGCTGCTATGCTTCTAAACAAACTACAGAGTTAATAGGACACACCAGCGTGGGCTGAATGATTTATTTTTGGAGTGTATTTCTCTGTTATTCAGGAGAGCTGTTTGACTTTTCTGGTCAAAGGGTGGAAATAACAGAGGTGAGAGGAGAAGACTGATACACAATTGTATTTTATTTTTATTTGGTGTAAAGTATGTATTAGTCCAACTCGTTTTTGTTGTTTTTTCTTGTCTGCTTTTTATTCTCTCTGCAGAAGACAGCGAGAGTGGACTTCTCCTGGAACCAGCTGGCTGATCCAAAGTTCACCTTTCACGACCACAGTCTGTTGGAGACGGTGAGGGAGGGAAACCCGGAGGCTCAGGCCTTCTTCCGCTTGCTGGCTCTGTGCCACACCGTCATGCCTGAGGAAAAGAAAGAGGGTGAGCGCCCTCTAATGGAAAGCTTTGTTACTACATAGCAGGCCGCTGCAAAGGTTTAAAACAGAAGAACTACTGTGGTAGGTTATAGTGCATCGTTATGTGAAATCCTAACAGAGCTCAGTCCTGAATTATACAGATTCCTCTTCTTTTTTACTCTTCATATAGATCATTTAGCAACTCCAGGATGAGATTAAATTCTCAAGTATTTGTGTTTTCAAAAAGTGTTAAAGTGCTCATATTATGCTCATTTTCAGTTTCATAATTGTATTTAGAGGGTGTACCAGAATAGGTGTATGTGGTTTAATTTTCAAAAAACACCATATTTTTGTTGTACTACACATTGCTGCAGCTCCTCTTTTCACCCTGTGTTTTGAGCTCTCTGTTTTAGCTACAGAGTGAGGCATCTCACTTCTGTACCATCTTTGTTGGGAGTTACACATGCGCCATAGTATAAGTATATATATAATATAAGTATGAGGGCGTGCCACGCTAGCAGCTAGGCGAGCATTATAACGTGTGTTACAAAGCGACGCACGTTCGTCACGGAAGTAAAGGCTGGACTACAATAGAGCTGTTTGGTACAGTTGGTGAACAGTGTTTTCTGTTGGAGATGGTAAGTCCCTTTGGAGTGGACTTTGGACTTTTTCACTTTGTAAACCTATAACTTGAACAAAAAGATATACACTCAACAAAATTATAAATGCAACACTTTTGTTTTTGCCCCCATTTTTTATGAGCTGAACTCAAAGATCTTTTTCTATGTACACA
Organism: Sander lucioperca; assembly: GCF_008315115.2. Lineage (NCBI taxonomy): Eukaryota > Metazoa > Chordata > Actinopteri > Perciformes > Percidae > Sander > Sander lucioperca. The sequence continues at coordinate 30,819,637 of NC_050186.1, read as the reverse complement.
AAAGAACTATTTCTCTCAAATATTGTTCACAAATCTGTCTAAATCTGTGTTAGTGAGCACTTCTCCTTTGCCGAGAAAATCCATCCACCTCACAGGTGTGGCATATCAAGATGCTGATTAGACAGCATGATTATTGCCCGGTTTACACTGTACAGGGCAGATGGCAGACAGTGTGTATGGCTTCATGTGGGTGAGAGGTTTGCTGATGTCAATGTTGTGGATCGAGTGGCCCATGGTGGCAGTGGGGTTATGGTAAGGGCAGGTGTATGTTATGGACAACGAACACAGGTGCATTTTATTGATGGCATTTTGAATGCAGAGATACCGTGACGAGATCCTGAGGCCCATTGTTGTGCCATTCATCCATGACTATCACCTCATGTTGCAGCATGATAATGCACGGCCCCATGTTACAAGGATCTGTACACAATTCCTGGAAGCTTAAAACATCCCAGTTCTTGCATGGCCAGAATACTCACCAGACATGTCACCCATTGAGCATGTTTGGGATGCTCTGGATCGACGTATACGACAGCGTCTTCCAGGTCCTGCCAATAGCCAGCAACTTCTTTTTTTTTTTTTTTTTTTTTTTTTTACTGACTTGTTTTCGGACGCCCCCTCCCCCCCCGGACCCCACCAATACAGTAAAACTGCACATTTTAGAGTGGCCTTTTATTGTGGCCAGCCTAAGGCACACCTGTGCAATAATCATGCTGTCTAATCAGCATCTTGATATGCCACACCTGTGAGGTGGATGGATTTTCTCGGCAAAGGAGAAGTGCTCACTAACACAGATTTAGACAGATTTGTGAACAATATTTGAGAGAAATAGTTCTTTTGTGTACATAGAAAAAGTCTTAGATCTTTGAGTTCAGCTCATAAAAAATGTGGGCAAAAACAAAAGTGTTGCGTTTATAATTTTGTTGAGTGTATAACACAATAAAGGAAAGGGGAAAAAGCCAAAAAGCATAATATGAGCACTTTAAAGCCACTATACGTATGTCAGATTTGAAAAACTTGAAAGACTTTGGTGCCCTCCAGTGGCAGACAGCAATGCACCCTGTTTTTTTACATTTGAACTTTCTTCCTTTCCTCTCCGGTCATTTTCATCTGACAGGGGAGCTCTACTATCAGGCTCAGTCTCCTGATGAGGGCGCTCTGGTGACCGCAGCGAGAAACTTTGGGTTTGTGTTCCGCTCACGTACACCAGAGACCATCACAGCCATGGAGATGGGCAGAACAGTCACCTATGAACTTCTGGCTGTTCTCGACTTCAATAATGTGCGCAAGAGAATGTCAGTCATAGGTAAGAGAAAGTAGTCGTACAATGTTTTTTGTTTTTTTTCTAGTTTTGCATGTTGCCAAAATATGATGCAGTAAGTCATATTTGAGAATTAAGATATTTAATTAGAATTAAGATGTTTAATCTATCACACTTTACAATTTGTTGCCTACATGAGTTTGATCCCAGCTACAAACTCATGGTGAAAAAAATGACCATTTTGAAAAATCCCTGTTGGTGCATTCAAGGAGGCTCCGTTAACTGAGATTTCTGTGTCGACTGCTCAATAGTGACCTTGTAAATTCACGAAATGATCAACTTTGCATTATCCTTTCCATTATGTTCATTTCAATTTACTCAATCAGTCATGAAAATGATCCTAGCAACAGGTTTATGTATCAAACCTCATGACTCTGTGCTCGCTAAGCGACTTCCACCATCATTTCCAGTGCGTAACCCCGAAGGCAAGTTAACTCTATACTGCAAAGGAGCAGACACCATCATCTTTGAGAGACTGCACCCATCCTGTAACAAACTGAAGGAAGCTACCATCGGACACCTCAACGTGAGTGATGCGGTTGGATTTTTGTGATGTGTGTGTGTCGATATAAAACGAATACACTTTCAGACATTGTCGAGATTTTTGTTTTGAACTGCTCTGAACCGTCCAACTAAAATAGGAGTATGCAGGCGACGGCCTCCGTACACTGGCCCTGGCCTACAAGGACTTGGATGAGAGCTACATGGATGAGTGGAGACAGCGCCACCACGAGGCCAGCACCGCCATGGAGGGCAGAGAGGAGAGACTTGATGAACTTTATGAAGAGATAGAGAAAGACTTGCTGGTTAGTCCACATTTTGACATATTGCTAGATAGTTTGATTGACTCAACAATTTGCTGGTTCATTTATATTGGTTGGTAGCTTAGGTGCCTGCTTATTTGGGGAACAATTGTATATACTTTATATACTGCTCCATAACACGTTAAATTAATAATGACGTATCACCGAGAAATGATGAAACACAACTTCAGAATAACGAAAAATTATCATTTGCACTTTTAAGTGACTGTTAAACCAGCATTTGTGTTGTCTTTTATTCATTATATTTCTATATTTCTACCAGAGAACGAATATAAGCATGGCTTTAAAGCAACACCAAAGCACTTTTCCAGCTTCGGTCCCCCTACAGGTTGGAAGCGGAATTGTCCATTACCGCTGTCGTTATGTCTCATTCAAACTACAGATCCGCTACCCGATCTGGCAAACTTGCATAATGTAGTGTAACGGACAATTCTGCTTCCAACCTGTAGGGGGACCGAAGCGGGAAAAGTGTTTTAGTGTTGCTTAAAACATGTTGCTTTAAAGCTATAGTGCGTCGTTTCTGTCGCCCCCATGAGGAAGTCTAAGTAATGACAACAAAACTGTCAGAGCGTCCACATGATACAGCCTTATGTAAGCCCCCCCCCCCCTTCTTCAGGCAGTTGCTAGTATGCAAGGAGGACACGGAGGATTAAAAAAAACATGACGGACTCTTCAGAAGAGGTCATTATCTTCACTCGAGCTTCTGCGTGGCAAAGTCGCCGGACGCCACAATCTTCTGAACATAGCCATACTGACAAATCCAGAGAGAGTTGTGTGGAGCTGATAGTCTTAATTAGCTTTGTAGCAACTCAGTGCAATGGCTTGAATGTAACGGATGTTCATTAATATTAAAAAGTTACGCACTAAAGCTTTAAACATACAGTACTGAAAAATCACATTGCCACCCTTTACTCTGTGGTTTTTAGCTGTTGGGAGCGACAGCTGTGGAGGACAAGCTGCAGGACGGCGTGCCACAGACCATTGAGCAACTGGCTAAAGCTGACATCAAAATCTGGGTGTTGACTGGGGATAAACAGGGTAAGTGTCACATTCTGTATGTTCCCACAAATTACACATTTCAAGATGGGTGAAGTAATGTGAAATACATTCTCCTATTGTCTCACTGCTAATGCGTTGGGAACCCTGGGTACCAAATCTCCAAGGGTTCACATGACACATCTAAACATCCTATCTGAGCTGTAAATGAACTCAGCGAGGCAAAGAGTGAATGTTTTGGCATGTTTGACAGATTAATTTGAATCACAGTATTTGTAAATATTGTTTTGAAACAGAGACTGCGGAGAACATTGGCTATTCCTGCAACATGCTGAGGGAGGAGATGAAGGAGATTTTCGTTGTGGCAGCAAATACGGCTGACGGGGTCAAAGAGGAGCTACAGTAAGTCAGTCAGAAACAAATAACTACCACACATATAATATCTTCTATTATTTAGTAGGAGATTTTCCAAAATCAACATACTTAAAATAACTACAACAAAAAATACCGATAATGTATTTGACACAATGTGATATAAGATAATCCTAAAATAATCCTTTATCAGTCCCACAGCAGGGAAATTTGCATGCATTTGATGCTTTATTTTTTTCTATAGTGACTGCTATGCAAAGCATTTGCATTTGTTTTTATCCCAAACACAGTTAAAAATGAAATGTCAAAGCGTTTTATTAAAGCGGCCAACCATCCCCATGTCTTCCTTGTTTTTAGGAATGCTAGAAGGAAAATGTTTCCAGAAGCCGCAGAGGAGCCATCTGTGAAAAAGGCTCGCGCAGGCCTGTTTTGGCTTCAGAAGACCGAGACAGTGCAGGATGAGAAGGTGGATGGAGATTATGGCCTAGTTATAAATGGACACAGTCTGGTAAGAAGGCCTTTTCAGGCACATTTCTATTTTAGATGTTGTACCCTTTTGTATACAGCATGTACCCGTATATTGTTGATTCCAAAAAAGTGCTGGATGTCCTGGTTGTTTTTTTTTATAAAGTTGCCTGCCTGCAGTGGTGGAAGAGGTATTCAGATCCTTTACTTAAGTAAAAGTACTATTACCACACTGTAAAAATACTCTGTTACAAGTAAAAGTCCTGCATTGAAAATGTTACTTAAGTAAAAGGATGCAGAAAAATCCTCACATTTTAGAAACTGGAAACGATCCAAACTGTTCTGTGTTTAATGGGCTAATCGTTTCAGCTGTACTCGTAGGACTATATATTGTTGGGTAGTTTAATTTATAATAAAACCTTGTATTTTATAAACTACATGTATTTTTTGTGCAACAATCTTAATTTGTAAAGTAACTAGTAAGTAAAACAGTAAAACTATCAGATTAATGTAGTGGAGTAAAAAGTTCAATATTTCCCTCTGAAATGTAGTAGTAGAAAGTAGCATGAAAATAAAAGACTCAAGTAAAGTGCATGTACCTCAGATTTGTACTTGAGTACAGTACTTGAGTAAATGTACTTAGTTACATTCCACCACTGCCTGCCTGGGCCTAAAAAGTGAAACACATCACTTCTGTACAACAATTTGTATCACCTGATTTGTATAATTCATATATTTTATTTTATTTAATATTTTTATTTTAAAGATAAGTGATAAATATTTATAGATTGTTGCTTTGTAAAGAGATGTTTTTCTGATAGGCATTGTGGTTGTTTGTCTTGTGTTTGTGTATGCATAAAACTCAATAAATATATTCTGGCAAAAAAAAAAAGTGAAACACATCTGAAAAGTCACCACATTGTACCATCAAAACATACCTGATATTTTACAGGCTGATTCTAGTATTTTTACGCGGAGCTCTGTACCCAACTTACAGACACACTTCCTCGGCTTAGAATTACGATAGGAACCGCTAAAAATACCACTACCTTGCCGTCCTTTTTCACCCGACTGAAGACACTTTATTGGCTTAGAATTACGGCAACAATTGCTAAACACACTGCAAACTCACAGTCCTCTCGTCCCGATTTACAGTCTCCCTCTTTTGGCTTCAAATAACTCACCGTTGTCGGCTACGGCTGCTGAACAGGCTACACGTTGTTAACAGCCGTGGCCCGCTTGCCTGCTCCTCCGGTAACGTTAGCAGCGTTAGCATGGCGGCGTTAGCCAGAACTAGCCAGGACCATTCGGGATCACTTTACTGGCTGTGTCTCAATTGTTTTTGCGAGTAACCAACTCGGGTACTCTAGCTATATAATTCAATGTGAGTAGCTACACAAATGTTGAAATGACATGAAATGCCCATCCCTAGTAGCCATGATAAATTAGCCTGAAGCAAATGCTTACCTGTTCAGGAGGAAATTAGCCAACTCTGCGTCCTTTTGGGATCTAAGCAGTCTCCATCTTTCAAATACATCTCCAATATTTACCTGGGGTTTGTAACGTCTCTGGTCACGCAACTGTTAGAAACTTGCTGTTTTTTTTAGGTTGGGTAGAATCTATCTCCGTTGATCCTGTTCGTTTATTTGCTGCTTTCGTGGCTGTACCAACGTTACAGCTGTAGCGCGCTGGGTTTACGTTTTTACAGGTATATCTGGCAACCTGGCCTGGCTGTCAAACTGGCCAGTTGATAACAACACACAGGCCAAAACACAAACTTCCGTCATGGAATGGAAATTTCAAAAGGAGAAAATACTGGCATTAGCGTTGTTGTCAGAAAAGATAGTATTTCAACTTAGCATGTTTCCTTAATATCTGATGACGCATTGGGGTCATTTTTGGATTTATTAGAGTAAATATATTACATATTGGACCTTTAATTATTTCTTCACTAGAATTGACTACATTCCTAATAGTGCAGAGAGGACTTGACTCGTGACCTGAATGCGCTCCTCTAACCCCTCCCTCCCTTTGATCCTCAGGCCTTTGCCCTGGAGAAGAACCTGCAGCTGGAGCTGCTTAGGACAGCATGTATGTGTCAGACAGTGATTTGCTGCAGGGTCACCCCACTGCAGAAGGCCCAGGTGGTTCAGCTGGTCAAGAAGTACAAGCAGGCTGTCACTCTGGCCATTGGGGATGGGGCCAACGATGTCAGCATGATCAAGGGTGAGTTCATTCAACTCAGAAACTCATTACAAGAATGTACAGAGCTTTAGCAGTTAAACCAAACAGCTAGAAAATACTTACTGCTACATATTGTGTTTCTCTTTCTTTTCTGTCTGTCCTTCAGCTGCTCATATCGGTGTAGGTATCAGCGGTCAGGAGGGCATGCAGGCAGTTCTCTCCAGCGACTACTCCTTCGCCCAGTTCCGTTACCTTCAGCGCCTCCTGCTGGTGCACGGCCGCTGGTCCTACCTACGCATGTGCAAGTTCCTCCAATATTTCTTTTACAAAAACTTCACCTTCACCTTTGTGCATTTCTGGTACGCCTTCTTCTGCGGCTTCTCTGCACAGGTGAGGAATTATGTAAAGTCAAAGTCTCTTTATTAACATCATTTAATGGGTTACATGCGGAGTGAAACATCAGGGAATCAAGTGAAGCACATGAGTAACTTTTAAAAAAGAACACGACTTGTTGACTATATGTGCAGTTATATTGCTATGATGTGGCTCAGAAGTAATAAATGAAAGAAAAGGTGACTACAATGCACATAAAAAATACAATTTGTGCATTAGTCTCGCTTTCCCATCCTCCACAGCGCTGCTGGAGGAGGATCTAGCTAGTCCACACAGCTTTCAGGGATGGGAGAAAAACGTGCTCTGGTTTATTGGCATTTCTTTAAACCAATCACAATCGTCTTGGGCGGCGCTAAGCACTGGACAGAGCCACGGTGCCGCTGCAAAATAGCCTCGGGAAGGAACTTGTACGTTCAAAAGTTGCTTTAGTTGTGCAACAGAAAACTCAAATTGGACAGATAATCTAGCTAGCTGTCTCAATTTACCCTGCAGAGATCTGAGGAGCAGTTAACCATAGTCCTCATAAATCCACTGGAGTTTAACATTACAACACAAAGAAAGCAGAGGGTAACGGACATCCGGCCAAAAAGAGTGAAATCTGGCGGAATTTCCGTCGGCAACGGAGCAATCCCGGAAGTGGAACGTCGTGGATATAGACTATATGTGCATATATACAGAGTACATAGGTATATATGTATTGCAATGTTCAGGATATGCTCAGTTTAACATGAAGATCATACAATATAATGCAATGCGGCTTTACAAGAACACAAATTACATCTCAAAAATTGCCTATAGAGTTGAAACGACACCTCTCACAAACAGAGATCCAATACAACAGATATGCCCTAAATGCTCAAATGAAATTCAAGAGACCTGTATGGACCCCTTGCCATTAACAAAACAGAAATTCAAAAGGGAATTACAAACATTTCCTAAATTGCAATGACGCAAGAGGCATATACGTGAATACATACAATTTTATTAATCATAATATATCTTTATTTCAGACTCACAATAGGTTCATAGCAGGAAAAACAAAAAAATATATATATAAAAAATATATATATACATACATACAAAATACATCTGTCATTTTAAGAATGTGTGTGCAAGCTGTCATGCTAGTGTTTTCTGAGTTCAGATGAGAATCGAAAGCAGCTCTTTCTAGGACTTGTTAGAGCCTCTATGATGCCATTTTCTGACTCATCCAAACGACACATAAATGTATACAATAATTATCTCAATAGTGCCTCACATGTAGAAACACCAGCGTTGGGGCTGGGGACTCGAAGCAGCATCCTCATTGCATCATTATACGCCACAGTGAGTCTGCACCAAACTACTTCTCCTGTAACTCCACCAGAGATGAGCTGTATACATCGGAGTACAGAAAGCTCTGAATAAGTTACATTTTACAGTTGCAGAACACATACTAAACTTACTTTAGTAATACGTTGGCCTGAGCATACAGCTTACAGCACTGTTCGTATACAGTATGTCTCTGTCAGCGTTCAAATCATCAGTGATAATGCCGTATTTACATGTTTAATGTATGTTTTGCTGTTCTTGTTCATAGACTGTGTATGACGAGTGGTTCATCACCTTGTACAACATGGTTTACACAGCTCTTCCTGTCCTCGGCATGAGCATCTTTGACCAGGTATGCACTAAGGGGGAAATTATTATAAAATTAGTTATAAATACTTATATAGTTTTGTTTAATATCATATAATTTGTCAGTACTTCACACCCACCCGCCTTTCTCTAATCCTGTGTTTGTGTAGGATGTGAATGACCGCTGGAGTTTCCAGTATCCTCAGCTCTACACTCCGGGCCAGCTGAACCTGTACTTCAGTAAGAAAGCCTTTGTGCTCTGTATGATGCACAGCTGCTACAGCTCCCTCATCCTCTTCTTCATCCCGTGGGCCGCCATGCATGACACGGTCCGAGATGACGGCAAAGACTTAGCCGACTATCAGTCCTTTGCTTTATTGGCACAGACCTGTCTGCTGATTGTGATGAACATACAGGTGAGAAAACACAGCACGCTAAGGTTACAGGAATTTAAATTTTTTTTTTTTTTTTTTTTTATCAGTGTGATGGAAGTACCTTGATTTTCTAAGGTATTAAAATTGCATTCTAATTTGTTTTTTGTTTTAATCTATAACTGTATTTATCAAATTGATATATATGCTATCACCCAAATGACATTTTACTCATATCACCCACCCTTAAAACACACAATATGAATGAATATGTGCACCACAATAAAAAATAATTTACCTTTACATTTTCAGCTATGTCTGGACACCTATTACTGGACAGCAGTGAACCAGTTTTTTGTATGGGGCAGCCTGGCCGCTTACTTTGCCATCACATTTACCATGTACAGCAATGGCATGTTTCTCATCTTCACCTCCTCTTTTCCCTTCATCGGTGAGTAGATTCAACTCATTTATAGAGGCAGCTTGTTGCTGCCCACATCTTCAAATTGTAGTCTTCCAAAAGCAGACATAGCCCAATATGTAGAGGTTGATATATTTTATATCAGGCCAACAATCATAATAAAATAGGCTAGAATTGGGTTGGCAGTAATCCTGCTGCGCCCCAAGTCTCCATATACAATTTTAGAGTTTTTTTTTAGTAATAAACCTTTTTACTATGTGATTCTGACTGCTGGTCTGATGCTTCTGGAACTCCAGGCACCGCAAGAAACTCTCTGAGCCAGCCTAGCGTGTGGCTCACCATATTCCTGACTTCCCTCCTCTGTATCCTGCCTGTGGTGGCTTCCCGCTTCCTTTTCGTTCAGCTTCGGCCCACCATCAACGACAAGGTGAGATGTCACATGACACAGACTATTGCAAGTCTTTTATATACACCCTGTTTTTACCTCTATACATAAAGTTATTGTTCTCAAAGCGATCAAATATTTTTATTTGCCAATATTTAAACTCTGCCTTGTTCCCACATGTTACAACTACCTTCATGTTACAATTTGGCCTTCTGATGTGTTGAATATATTAAAGGGATATATGATTAAGGTAGCAAAAGCAAAACAGAAGGATGACTATCATGAATTGATCAACCTGCGGTTTTTACCAACAGATATCTCCCGTGGTCACATTTGCTTAATTTAGTATAGATTACTGAAACTACAAAATGTTTGAAATATCGTGATCTTGGAATTATAAGGGTCTATCTAAGGCTCTACATAAGCTTTACAGAAAGTGATGCTTTCCTTTTGCAAAAATACTTTGTTTTAATACACAAAATCAACTGATTATACAGAAGGGAGTTATTATGCTGTACACAAGCTATAAACAGACACAACCCCAGTTAGCGTTGTCGTAGAGTTAGCATCGGATTACTAAAACATTCAGCAACTAGCTGCTAGAAACCAGAACTTATGTCAGATTCCTACAATTTCAAATGTTGGCCTTTATTGGTGTCATCTTTTAAGGAAGTCACAATAACTTGAGTTGCTAACAAACAGTTACATGAACTGTGTAATTCAAATTAGCAAGCCAGCTGTCTAGCATGGTAGTTGAAGTTAAAACGTTAAAAGGGGTCACAGTATGGATAAGGAAGGAGTTTGTGCATTGTGTTATCATTATAAAGATATCAGTAAAACATTATAGAGGTAGGTGGACCCTGACAAAGCTTTTGAATTAATAGCAATAAACCGTCCCATATTAACCCTTGTGTTGTACTTGGGTCAAATGTGAGTAAAGTTTTTTTATATCAGAAATATGGGTTTATTTTAAGCAAATTGCCCGGAAATAACATGGATGCATGGATGATCTTTTGCAGGTAATAAAATGATTACTTTCATTGAATTTTTGGGTGTTTTCTTCAATTTTATAGCATTTGAAAAAACATGTTTAAATGGTTTTAAAACAGTCTCCTGACTAAACTTTGACATAAACCAGTCTGTGATCGACTCAACATAGTCTGATCTTAACTATTAGTCAAAGTAATTCATAATTTCTGCTTTTTTAAAACTCAAAAATTAGGTTTATGTCATAAACATTAGGTCTATTGACCATGAATTTACAGTGAGGAAAATAAGTATTATAACACCCTGCTATTTTGCAAGTTCTCCCACTTAGAAATCATGGAGGGGTCTGAAATTGTCATCGTAGGTGCATGTCCACTGTGAGAGACATAATCTAAAAAAAAAATCCAGAAATCACAATATATGATTTTTTAACTATTTATTTGTATGATACAGCTGCAAATAAGTATTTGAACACCTGTCTATCAGCTAGAATTCTGACCCTCAAAGACCTGTTAGTCTGCCTTTAAAATGTCCACCTCCACTCCATTTATTATCCTAAATTAGATGCACCTGTTTGGGGTCGTTAGCTGCATAAAGACACCTGTCCACCCCATACAATCAGTAAGAATCCAACTACTAACATGGCCAAGACCAAAGAGCTGTCCAAAGACACTAGAGACAAAATTGTACACCTCCACAAGGCTGGAAAGGGCTACGGGGAAATTGCCAAGCAGCTTGGTGAAAAAAGGTCCACTGTTGGAGCAATCATTAGAAAATGGAAGAAGCTAAACATGACTGTTAGTCTCCCTCGGACTGGGGCTCCATGCAAGATCTCACCTCGTGGGGTCTCAATGATCCTAAGAAAGGTGAGAAATCAGCCCAGAACTACACGGGAGGAGCGGGTCAATGACCTGAAAAGAGCTGGGACCACCGTTTCCAAGGTTAGTGTTGGTAATACACTAAGACGTCATGGTTTGAAATCATGCTTGGCACGGAAGGTTCCCCTGCTTAAACCAGCACATGTCAAGGCCCGTCTTAAGTTTGCCAATGACCATTTGGATGATCCAGAGGAGTCATGGGAGAAAGTCATGTGGTCAGATGAGACCAAAATAGAACTTTTTGGTCATAATTCCACTAACCGTGTTTGGAGGAAGAAGAATGATGAGTACCATCCCAAGAACACCATCCCTACTGTGAAGCATGGGGGTGGTAGCATCATGCTTTGGGGGTGTTTTTCTGCACGTGGGACAGGGCGACTGCACTGTATTAAGGAGAGGATGACCGGGGCCATGTATTGCGAGATTTTGGGGAACAACCTCCTTCCCTCTGTTAGAGCATTGAAGATGGGTCGAGGCTGGGTCTTCCAACATGACAATGACCCGAAGCACACTGCCAGGATAACAAAGGAGTGGCTCTGTAAGAAGCATATCAAGGTTCTGGCGTGGCCTAGCCAGTCTCCAGACCTAAACCCAATAGAGAATCTTTGGCGGGAGCTCAAACTCCGTGTTTCTCAGCGACAGCCCAGAAACCTGACTGATCTAGAGAAGATCTGTGTGGAGGAGTGGGCCAAAATCCCTCCTGCAGTGTGTGCAAACCTGGTGAAAAATGTTTGACCTCTGTAATTGCAAACAAAGGCTACTGTACCAAATATTAACATTGATTTTCTCAGGTGTTCAAATACTTATTTGCAGCTGTATCATACAAATAAATAGTTAAAAAATCATACATTGTGATTTCTGGATTTATTTTTTTAGATTACGTCTCTCACAGTGGACATGCACCTACGATGACAATTTCAGACCCCTCCATGATTTCTAAGTGGGAGAACTTGCAAAATAGCAGGGTGTTATAATACTTATTTTCCTCACTGTATAAAAGTGTTGAAAAAAGTGACAAGTTTTTAAAAAAGTCTTTTTTTTGACCAGAAGGACAACAAGTTCATGGTGGACAGGAAGACAACACAAGGGTTAAGAAGTGTAAAGACGTGTCCCTCTCTCCCCTCTAGGTGAGACAGAAGGTGCGGAAGGAGGCACTGCCAGCTCCTGCACCTCGCCGTCCACCTGCCAGGCGTATCAGCACCCGGCGGTCTGGCTACGCCTTCTCCCACGCCCAGGGCTACGGTGATCTGGTGACATCGCGGAGGTTCCTGCTGAAACTGAGGAGTCGACCAGCGCTGTTTACACAAACAGACTCTCCTCTGACTGAGAATCAGCCACAGGTCTACCGCACCATCGCAGAGGATCCGGAAGAGTCACAGAGCCCTTAGACAGGAGGTATGACCGCAGCAGAGTGTGCGGGACCAGGAGATCCTGTTTTTATTTTGGGAGCAAAGGGTAAAGTTCACCATCTGGAACATTTCCAGGTCAAACCTTAACACCTAAAAACTGAGTCTGACTTGAACTTTTTTTCTAATGGATGTTAAAGGTGCTGTAGGTAGGATTGTGAAGATCCAGGACTTAGCCAAAAAAATTTGAACATCGACAAATTCTCAGTCCCTCCCCCCTTTCAGGTAAAGCCCAAAACGTTCTCCTAAGCCCCTCCCCCCACAAGGGAGAATGAATTCGTGTGCATGAGCAGTGATTGACACGCAGTTAGATACCCCCCCCACCGGCCCTGATTGGTACATCTGAAAAGGGAGCGGTGGGCTTTTGCAAATCACACTACAGGCTGTAGGTGGTGCCAGAGGAGCCGGATTTTTTTTTTAATTACCTGATTCATGTAGTTCTACTGGAACATAGGGTCAGTTTCAGCAAATATAACAGAAAGTTAGTTTTATAAGGCTTACCTACTGCACCTTTTAATGTCACTGTGAAAATGGTGAACTTTTGGCAGCACATCGATCGTAAAAGCCCACACCTGTGCTTTTGCACGTTTTAGCTTAATAAGTACAGCTCGCATATACTGCAGTCTACATTACTGCTGACCATTTTCCGAAGCATACTAGGGTGTTTTAGAGATATTGGTTTCAATTCATTTCATTACAGCTACAATCAAGTTGTGGAGAATCGCGTTAGCAAGGTAATCGATCATAGCCGACATTTAATCGCCTTAGGTTTTGTCACTGTTGTGTCGTAAATTGGTTTTCATCAGGGAAGTCTTTTGAAAAACTGCATTCAAGCACACTTGATGCTAAAACACACTTTTTGATTGCAAAAAAGGAGAGATTAAATTCACATTTGGATTTTTTTCAACAACATAGCTCATAGGTTTAATGCTTTTCCAGTCCTTTACATAAACTTTATTGTCTTCACACTTGCACACAGCAAAACTATGGAAGAGGATTAGGGCCACATGTGAAAAATGTGTAAAGTCACAATTGTGAGATTAAACTCTGAATTCGGACTTTAAACTTAGAACTTAAATATATTGTTGATATTGGCACAAATCCTCTTCCATACAAAACACAGTGTCATTACAGGATAGTGCAACCTGTGAACAGTTTTGCAAGGTAATTAAAAACAAGGTTGGCTGTTTTATACACTGTTAACATACAGGACAACTGCTGACTCCCAAAGGTAACAACCTGGAATGCACTAACAAACAGTAAGTCCCTACTCAAAGACAGTCTCTACTCACAGCGGCCAGAGGAAACTGATCGTGTAGATTCAACAAAAATAAAAAGTGTACATTACCTAGCTCAGACATGATTTAATACTGTTGCTTTGGAACATGGCTAGAAATATGAAATAACATAATATAATATATGCAGTATGTACTTATTCGGCAAAAACATGCAAAACCAGAAACTGCGATGAGATTAACTTTGTGTAACGCACACCATCTTTTTTATTGTTGTAATCTGTAGATTTTTTTAGAAAATGAGGTTTAAAAAAAAATGTAAAGGTTCCCACTTGCTGATCTGGAGAAACTGGATCGCCACACTGCCTGCAACATGAAGTTGCATTGTGTATCTTTAAATTTTTACCCCCCTCATGTTAATTGTCAATACTCCCGGTGTCATGCTGAGAGAAGATAAAACTGTAATTTCAGTTGAAATCTACCATGTACCTATTTTCACTCTGTTGTTTACATAATTATTTACATGATTTTTTTAAACATTGTTTTGTTATTGTTCTGCATTGTTACTAATCTGTTTTCTGTCATTGTAAAAGATTCAAGAAATTGCCCTCACTATCTGTACTTGTTTGAATCGTGTAGATGTTAGCTTTGATTTGAGTTCCAAATGGCCATTTTAATTTCCCCACAGGATATTGGTAGAAGTGTTATGATGCTTTTTGAAAAGAAATGCATTTAAAACTGTAGATTGATTAATAGAAACATGCATAGAGTTCAAACTTGTACACATACCCATTGCGTCACGGGACACAGTGACGTCAGAATCTGTATAAAGGACAACAATGTGATTATTGTAAATATTTTATAACCTGAACTCGTAAAGGAAACCTCAACCAAAACCTCCTCCAGATGTGTTTGCATTATATATGCAGCTGGGTGCACTTTTACTCTCTCTGCCTGTCTTCCTCTAGCTCTCACACACTCTTTTCACTCACATTTCCCATACATACATCCTGTACTGACACACACACTGAAACACACACACACACACACACACACACACACACACACACACACACATTGTCCTCTGGGACTGCCAGCAATGACATTACTGGTGGAGGACTGTCCCAGGAGGGCACAGATCCAGAAAAGCTTTCTGATCCACAAGAAAAAGACTTAGAAAAAGGTTTGTATATATCCCAGTGTATCGCTTTGTGTAGAAGTGCGCACAAAGAACTCCAAAGATTAATTACAGGTTTTAAAAAAAGCCAGTGACTGAAAAGATAAAATAGAGGAATTCATTCATATAATTACCTTTATTAAAGGGACCATTAGAAGTCATTAATTTTGCAAATCAGATCTCCTCACACGCATTGGCATAATGCACCTGAATGCCAAATAGATTCAGCATAGGGTTAAAAAAATAAAATACACAGTGGCATGATGCACCTGAATGCCAAATAGTCAGCATAGGGTTAAACAAAATATATATATATATATATATATATATATATATATATATATATATATTATAATATATATATATATACACACACACACACACACACTGGCATGATGCACCTGAATGCCAAATAGATACAGCATAGGGTTAAAAAAATAGAATATATCTCCCGTCTGCTCCGGTTTAACCCTTGTTCCTCCCCTCATGGCCATGCAGCTCAGTCAGCAGACTCGGCAGTCTCCATTGAAGGTCACAGAATGATCCCACAGTATGGAACAGGAATAAGGACTGGTATGCTTTATAAATAGCCTGCCTGTGTGGCACACCCAAACCACAACCATGGACTTTTTGATTATAAAACAACCTAAAGATAATATTTCTGATTAACCAGAAATTAGTTACACTTTCAACCACATTTTAATATTTCCCACAACCTACCTTTTGGCCCATATCAGTGAAATCAGAAGTCAATGAGAGCAGTGATGGAGCAGTTACAATAAAAGAAGTCAGTTAAATCTGTTATGCTATTAATGGACACTGACATTTATTGTTCCAGGAATAAAAAGCAGTTTGATTTGACACAGAAACTGGGATGAATAGGACAAGTACAAATGAACACAGACAGACAGATGAGACATGTACACTGACAATATCATACAATCTCCCTGGGTCAAAATTCAAGTGAAATGTTGCAGGCGGGTCTGACTGGTCAGCTTCTGTAAGAGGAGACAGCAGACTCGACTTAAAGAGAATGTCACACTTGGCGGTCCAACTTGGACTAGAGGATCACAGTGTGTGACTGTCTACCACCAGGCAACAATCTGCTGCTCTGTAGAAAGAGCAACCTTCTGATAACTTGGTCCCCCAGATGATGCCTTGTCAATGATCTATTCTCTTTTCACCTGGTCAAGATTTCCCCTTGACCAGCACTTTGGTACATGAAATATAATCGAAATCCCTCCAGATCATACACTCACCCATTCTGCCTGGGGCGCGTTCAGCCCTGACAAAACGTAGCAAAAATGTTTAGTGGTTAGTGGTTTAGTTGTGCACAAGCACGCTGGCTTTTTATACCACAAGTTTGCTGGTTAGGTAGCACCTCTGACACACCTACTAAACAAGAGAAACTCATGGTGCACACTATTTTGAGATTGAACGTGTCCCTGGTTTTCCATGTCGCTAACTGCCTTGTCATTTCAGCCCGGGCCACGCCCACCTGCCCTCTGATAACCCCTTTCCCTCCAGTTTCACCACATGACCTGCTCCTCCCTCTAGCTCACCTGCTTTCTACTTTCCCTGATTGCCCCAGCAGTTTGAATACCAGTCCACCCCCACTAATCACTTGCCAGGTTGTCATCTGTGCTATGCTAAGCATTAGCAAGTTGTGAGCTCATCGTTGATATAATATCAACTTTAAATTGATATGGTCAAGTTGTTACCAAACATTTGCTTTTACACGTGCAGTAGTTATGGAGCAGCGTTATCATTCATTTGGAGTTGAGTTTCCAGCCACCTGATTAATGTAAGTCCAATACTCACTTTATTTTAACTGTTTTGGTCTCTTCTAACTCCTGAGGGAAACAGTGAATGTAAATGCTCCAAGTTCCCCAGCTAGCCGCTAACTGTCTGTCTGCTGATGCTGAGCAGATAGTGAACATTGTTTTTTCACTGAAAAATGCTGCCTACTATGGCGGAGAGAGTGAAAGAAAATGGCAAAGTTGCAGCCTGACCGCTAAACAATAAGGTGCAACTTGTAAAGCTGAGGGGAGCTGCAGGATCAAATGATAATTCTCTGTAGGTTCATCACTTTGTGCGACCCGTTTGACATGGTCACAGTTTTCACATTGTCATTTGATAGTTTAGATGCTAGAATGTTGTTACCCTAACCCTGGTCCAGCTCACCGGATGTACAGTGCTGGGATAAAGCCTGACATTCGCAATGTCCCTCCCATTCCACTATCTCTACTTTGTATTTTGCAAAGGTATTGATGCTGCATCTGGGCTTAGCACCGCCCAGGGCGGCGGTGATTGGTTTAAAGAAATACAAACAACCCAGAGCGTTTTTTGGTTCTCTCATCCCAGAACAGATAACCGGAGTAGCCAGACCATACTCCAGCGCTGTGGGGATCCGTCTTTCTGGCAATGCGAGACTACCATAACCCTGTCTTTTAGTCAAACACAATTTTAACCCTTTATAGCTAGCCAGCTGCTAACTGGTGTTGACGCTTGCACATTATGGCACTTCTGTTCGGTAACTAGGGTCGTAGAAATGTGATCCTGAAATTGTAGTTTTCTCTATTGCAGGAACGTAGTATATAATGGAGATTTCACTCAGTACTTTCATGTTGTAGTGTGTAATAAACATTGCCGCCTCTAAGGTTTGTTTAAGGCACATTAGATATATAGTATTAATTATTTTGATGGACAACCGACTATTTTGCTCCCCGTAGCACATGATAAGCTATCACAGTGAGACACAAGAACAATAGTTATTCTAGACAACCTAACTCTGACATAGGGGTGTTTCCGGATCAGACGGATGACTCAGTGTTAAGTCTTTTGCCTTAACAGAGATCATCCACGGACCAATGGTAGCTTAACTGTTTAGACGTTTGACAAATGGTGTGTGTATTTGTAATTGTGTGAATGTCTATGTGGGTAGAGCGAGACATACAAAGAGTTAGAGTAAGTGGTGTCAGTTGTAAGCCTTGTGTCTAAATAAAGGATTACCTTCAACCTTAGAAAGTGCACACACTCCCACCTACCGCATTAGTTCTAGTGAGGGGTGTGTGCTACATGCCATTAAACATACACACATGACTTAGGAGAACATGTGAACATTACCAATAACCTCTGCCCACTTTCTCATAAAGTGTTCATCGGGGATCTTATCCAAAACTGGCTAGTGTGTCTGGTTAGTTGCACAGGAATAGGAAACCTATTCCTGGCATATGAGGCTTTCAGTGTAAACGGAGCCTCTGTATAACCTAATGATGGCAAATAGGCAAAGGTTCCCTGAACTCTTGTTTGGAAATAGAAAAGCGTGCAGAAATCACGTGACTTAGACCTGGCCAGAGTTCTGTTGACCCCATTTGAAGTAAGTCAAATGAGTCCAAAAGGCCTTGTTTGACTAAAAGGTCCATGGTGTGTCTTCAATGTTCAGGGGGTCTTCCAAATGTGGAACCACAGCAGGGATCACATTTCACAGTCACATTTCCATGTAGATGACACGCAGTGGCAGGTCAACATGGGAATCATGTTACTTCTTCTTATTAGGTTGGCAAAATGTGTTATATTCTTTTTACAATTTAATATAAACCTATATTAGTATTTGCTTAATTTATTCACCTTAAGCCTTCTCGTTGAATCACACTGAATGCTTTGTTTGCCTTTTTGAATGATTATTCTTTTCCTTTCCAAGTAATTACCATGCATGACTTACTCTGAATTCTTCTATATAGCCAACACCACTTGTTGTTTTCAGGCTGATTTTCTGTCTAACATGATGGCATTTGAGGGGCCAAAAACAGTAGAATCAGTGTCTCCATCCAGGGCTGGAGCTATATTATCATCTTTTGGTTGGTGTTGACAATGTGATGACAAGTCTGAGAAATCTGCAATGCCTTAGATTTGAACTTTTGCATTATTGGAGATACCTGATAGACCGTCATAATGAGTATAAACCTTTACAGGCATGCTTAAACGGGGCAGAGCAGGGCTGGGGGGGATGCCACGCTTAAACTCGTTTTTCACTAGAGGCGACGATGTTGTCACTAGTCTGCATTTTCTCTATCACTTGATAATTGTAAAGATATTGATCACACATAACACCATTTTCCTTCTTTTTTTTGAACTATTTTCCTTCCTGAGTAATTACCGTGCATGACTTACTCTGAATTCTTTTATTTGCTGGACTTCAAATGAACCATTGAGACCTCAGAAAACCCTCCTGCTCCCTGCAGTGCAGATAAATCATTTACAGCACTGGCAAAACATTGCATTTGTGCATGCGTACGTGCGAGTCCCTGGACTGGAAGATGAAGAGCAGCCTCTTTTCAGATGCTGTGATGTCACCTTCAGCACGGAGCTGAGTGGTGCTGACAAGCTGGCATGAAAACCTGCGTGCTAATGACGCTTTCTCTGCATGAGCCACCTCTGAGCCAGCTGGACTCGGAACAAGGTCACAGTTTTGGCTTTTGTTCCACATCACAGAAATTCAAGTAGATTTAGGCATTCGTTCAAAGATTTCTTTCAGTGCATAGCCTCAACAGATTGAATCTGTCTCTGTTAGGCTGTTTGTTTGTTGCAATAGCAGTTAATGTTTCACAGAAATGGACGCGGTAACCACCCATCATTTAGACATGTCTTTGACTGGTTGAGAAACATTCGAGTGGACCTGCCATATTGAGATACCAGTGTATAATTAGAATTGATTAACCAAGGTACATATGTGCTTTGATTCATAAAATATTTAGCTTAAGGGAAAGAACATCTAAGTGTTGTTCCCTTTAAATTATCCAGTGCATTAGTTCAAGTAATTAAGATAATTGAAATGGATTGTCAAGTTATTATTTAGTGAGTGAGAACATCCGGTCTTTCTAAAATGAATTTATAAGAAACATTAATTTCCAGATATGACAGACTTGGAAGATTTCTTTATTTGGTAACCACCTCCACCTTAATGACATTCAAGAGAAGCATTATCATCACCGTATTGCATAACAAGATACTCTGACATGATCTGAGGCATAGAGTCTATAGTCTGGACTGATTGCAACTGAAACTTGACAGAAAAAAGTGACCGTTGTTTTAAAGAAAATAATTAATATATTGCAAGTACAGTAAAGTTGTAGTGAAACTATGAAAATGGTGGCCAGCAAAGCTGTTTTTAAAAAGAAAAGCCAGGCTGTATAACACATTATTGGAAAAATTATGTATAGAAGGCACATTCATAGAACAACAATGGGACACTCATGCATGCACACAGTCCCACGAGATAAAAGCATCACCAAAGTTACAACTATAATCACAGTTTAGTGGTAAACACATTAGAATACCTGATCTAACACCAGTCGTACAGTATACGCTATACATGTATTTCTTTCATTATTGCTGTAGAAAAAAGGTAACTATGTGCATTTGTTGTCATAGATTGTTGGGGAGTATTCAAGCAGCATTATGGATAGTATAAGAAAGCCTCCATTTACACAAATTAAACACTTGCATTAAGTCACATTTTGAAAGAGGTGCAGTTTGCATAATCCTAGATACTGCCACAGAAAAAAAGGCAAATCTTTTATGTAATGCCTGTCTTTTGATGGCAATCTTTTCAGTTTCCTGAAAGATCCACTTAATCACTGGCTATTAGAGGTCAATCTAAGTCCCATTAGGTGACCCAGTTTTATCCCAGTGATCATGGTGTTGGGTATTGGCAGGTCTGGGCTGTAAAACCCTCACAATGGTTATAAGTAACCTTGACATCTATTAAAAAAAAAAAAAAAAAAAAAAGTATCCCAGTTTAAACCTAGACTGTCTACCAATTGATGACCCCAAAATTGACCAAACCAATGCTTATTAGGCCATATTCATGATATGAGACAGTATAAATGATAGGGGTGTTGAAATTAATCATTGCATCGATGCGATGTGGACAAGGACGATTCTGCATCGATGCAGTGACAGACCATAATCGATTTTTGCCTGATGTTGCTTGTTGATTTTTCTGGTAGCTGCTTTTTGTTTTTGTCGGTTGTGTTCAGACGCCGCTACATTCAGAAAGTGTCTTTTTTTTTTTTTTTAGAAGCAGATAAAATACAAAAGGGGAGTTCATATATATACCTGACTGCTTGAATTTGTTGAACACCATGTGTAGCAATATATAATAATATTGAGGTGGTGACGCATCGTGATATTGAATCGATTCAAATCGTTGACAGGATAATTGGATCGTGAACCCAGTGAAGCTTCACACCCCTAATAATGGTGTCATTATCTACTGTGGGTCTTGGTTTCTATCTGGTTCAGTATCCAGTACCAAAGCTTACTGTACACGCCACTCTCAATCTTGCTCGCACCTCACCTCTTACAAGCGTCCCCACCATTTGTGCACCAGGAGGTCATCTCCGTTGCCCGTATCAAGGAGGCGGTTGCCACATTCCTCCCAGCGACACACCTCCCCCTTGTCCACCACCACAAACTTCCACTCCACATGGATCTCTGCGGGCAAGCTGACCACCGTGGACCAGTTCCCATCCTTGGCTCTCTCTAGCGGGATGAATCCCTTCCAGTTCCCCAGCTCCTGCTGGTTCCCCGTGACAGCCACCGTCTGGTATGGCGATTGGGTGAAATAATGGATGCGAAAGGTCACGTTGACATGCTGGGGCATGGGCTGAACCGCCCCAATCTTCTTGTTATTTTCCGTGTTTTCGTCGACATGGGAGAGAGTGCTGATTTGTTTGACTTCAGTGGAAGGTGGGATGTCGGTTGTATCTATACAAGTGGAGTCAGTTACAGCAGAGCTGCATTGGTACTCTTCAGTGGGAAGCTGGTTGGTTTTTGTATTGTCTTGGGCAAAAGATGGGGCAGAAAGATTCATCCAAGGAAGGGCTTGGTAGTTACCATCCATGACCCATTCATTATGGTCCATAGTTGCCTCCATGATACTAATTTCAGCCATTTCATTGTCCTCTTCTATCGCCTTCTCTACTTTGTTTTCCTCCTCCTTTTTAGCACTTACTCCTGCTTCCTTCTCTTTAACCTCTACAGTAACTTTCACATCTGTGTGCTTTTCCAGGTCATTGGTGAAGCTTGTAACGCTGTCTGCAACCTGCGCCATGAACTGATCCGTCGCTCTGAGGTAACTATCCTCAACCTCATGACCAAACATGTCCTCGTTGGCTTTAAATGATTCATAATTAGTCCAACCTGTGCGCTCGCTGTGGGGTGGCTGGGAGTGACGTGATGGGTCAAGAACGAACACCATACCTGCTGTATCCTCTTTAATGACGGATAGGGCAGCATCGTTAGCAAAGAGGCTGTTTTGACTTTTGTGTGGATCACAATCCGTCACCGGAAGCAGCGTACTTTCAAAGATCACGTCAAACTCATTATCAGGGCTGACAGTCAAGCTTGAAATCCCACTCTCTTCACCAACACCAGCAGATGATGCGTCATCCCTAAGCTCAAATTGCTCGAAAGACGGAAGGGGAATTTGACACATGGCAGGATTGATGTTGATGTCCTCAATCATGATGGGAGTGCCACCAGTGGTAACTGCAAAAAAATCTTTGGTTTGGTCACTTTGTTGGTCTTGGGAGGAAGACAACATGTCGGGGCGTGATAGTTCTTTAGACATTATAGGTGAAGTAAGGCTAGCATTATTGCAAGCAGCTGCTTCAGTAGTGGAATTGACCCTCATCTTTTCAAAATTAATTTCCATGCGGCCACTTTGTTGGTCTTGGCTAGTGGATGGCAGGTGAGGACAAGATATTTCTTCAACTATTACAGAAGCAGTTTCGCTAACTTGGTCAACTGTACCAGAATCAGTAGCAACACTCGCCTTATCAAAAACGTCAGCCATTACATGGGCGCTAAGGTTTTCACCATCACAAGCAACTATTTCAGGAGCAGCAGCAACACTTGCCTCGTCAAAAGTTTCATTTCTTATGGTTTGGACACTTTGTTCGTCTTCGCAGCGAGATTTAACATGAGGGTCATGCACTTGGTCATTGCGTTCTTCAGCCAACATCATCGCTGTGCCATTTACATTATTTTCAGGCTGATTTTCTGTCTCATGTGATAGAATTTGAGGTCCAAGAATATTAGTAGAATTGGTGTCTTCATCCAGAGCTGGAGCTATTTTATCTTCTTTCTGTGGGTGTTGAAGATCTGATGACAAGTCGGGAAATTCTGCAATGCCTGAGATTTGAGCTTTTGCATTAGTGGTGATACCTGACAGACCGTCATCATGACTAATAGCCTTTATGGGCGCGCTCAAACAGGGCAGAGCAGGTCTGGGTGCCACGCTTGAACCTTCAGGTTCTTCACTACAGGCAACGATGCTGTCACCAGTCAGCATTTTCTCTTTTACTTGATCATCGTAAAGAACACCGTCCTCTTGATAACACGCAAGACCATTTTCCTCCTTTCGTTCAATCGCCACATCTTGCTCGTCAAACTGTGGCAAAAGGGCATCACATTTAACAGCTGCAAGTATGTTCAAGTGGTCTTCATCTAAAACTTCGCGAATTGGCGGCGTCACCTTGTCCATCTCCTGATCACACTGCTCGTGCCAGTTTGTTTCTTGTTCAGAGGTTGAGGACCAGATCTCAGCTTGTTGGTCAATTAGCTGCTCGTCATCACTGTGTTCACTCACATGAGGGTTTTTTTCGAAAAACACCAGATTGGTCAAAGCACACTGAACGTTTTCCTCCTCTTGTCTGGTTGTCTTGTCAGAATCGTCCATGTCTGTGGTCACGTCCTCATCTTCCTGGCATTCTGCTTTCAACACCTAGACCCATGAATAGAAAGTTAATATCTTCAGGTCTAACTTTGTCAAGATATAAACAAATACAAGAAACGCAAACTGCCTGTGACTGATCTCCTAGTCTGTGCTATTCTGAAACCACAGAGAGAATGAGGTCTGATGGAAATTAACATGTAGGTGAGAGAGAAATATTCCCACTGGGTTGGTTGCTCCAAATCCTTAAAGAAATAGTTCAGACGAATTGGGAAATACACATATTTGCCAAGAGTTGGATGAGAAGATCAATAGCGCTATCTTATCTGCTAAACATGAAGCCACAGGTGACCTGAGCTCAGCATAGCACAAAGCCTGGAAAGTGGGGGTAACATGCAGCCAGGCTCTGTCCTAAGGTAACAAAAGCACCTCTAAAGCTCAAATGTAAACGGACCAACTGTGACGGATGAAGTCTTAAATTTGTCTGTAGCTTACCAATAACTAAAGTAAATGGCTGCTTACCTTCTCTTCCTCCTCGTGGTTCTCATCATTATTCGGCTCAGGCTCCTTCCAGCAGCTGTCCTTCTTATCATGGAACTCTTCCAACACATCCTTGATGGCGTCATCCGTTTCACCCTGATGGCAATCAACCGCATCCTCCAGCACCATTTCAGCCTCAGTGTTAGGATCACTTTGCCGGCTCCAAATGGCCTTGTCTGCATACGCCTCTGCTACTTTGCAAGCGTCTGGTATGTGGATGTCACTCTTAGAAGGGGAATAAGGCGGAGGGGTCTTCTCAGCAGCACGGCGGTGCCTGATTTTCAGATCACTCCGAATCAGATCAACATCCTCCTTCACATCTGATGAGCCTTCATCACTCACCTCTATAACAAGATAGGAAAAAAATAATAAATCAATCTCTCTCTCTCTCTCTCTCTCTCTCTCTCTCTCTCTCTCTCTCTCTCTCTCTCTCTCTCTCTCTCTCTCTCTCTCTCTCTCTCTCTCTCTCTCTCTCTCTCTCTCTCTCCAGCTTTAACACAAATATACACAATTGTATAGTATATTGAGCTTATTGTTGTACTCTTTTCTTTTTATTCATGTCTGACATCATAACTTAGTAGAATAGATGGTTTTCTAAATATTAATTAGAATGGTTGGTGTTGACTTACCTACAGACATTTAAATTGTAAACTAATATTTGATTAAACCAGCATGCTTACTGTATTACAAAGGACGGACATAAAAACCAGGTAAGATTTAGTTTTTAAACTTTGCCTTATCCACATAATACTTTTTTTTTTTTTTTTTAATGACAACACAGCAGAAGATCTAATCACAGGATAGGTACTTAATGCAATCAGCAACTGTCATTGTCTGTTGTCTGTCTCCTCCATTTAACGCCTTATTGGACCTGACAACAATCTCTCTTATGTACCTTGTTAGTCAATTTGATCTTAGTGTGTCTGCAGCTGAATCCAGTACACTAAAATTAGCTAAATGTAATGAAATTATCAAAAGGTAAAATAACTCATAATTCAGAGAAATGACCCCAGTGGGTGTTATTTTATCTCCTGGATTATTAATATGCGTTCATGTGTAAGCAGCATTTAAGACAAGATTGAGCTAAATTTTATTTACCTCTGAATTGTAGTGTATAAATATTAAGTAGCACGGAAATACTCTATATATAAGTACAAGTAGCACAAGTACAGGACTTGTACTTGGCTACATCACTGCCAACATTCACCAACAATATTTGTACTGCTATAGTAATTTTAATAAAGCCTTTTAAAATGTCTATTTAAATCAGTATATAAATGTCAGCTTTATAGTAGGCTACGTTAGTAAATATTAATAGCCTACTGATAATATCTGCAGTATGCTGTTACACTTTTAAATGCATGGCGTCGTATGTGGTATCATCATATGATCACATATTCCTCACATTTCTAATGTGGATGAATCTTGAACCCAAACACCATCACCTATCGCCTTGTATTCTTGTTATCTGTGGATCTTTTTACCTGTTGACTCCACGGAGCTCGGCTGCATCACCGATGCGTCACTCTCCTCTCCGGGGCTCTTGCTGTCACCGTCGGCGGCTGTGGCCTTCTTCCGCTTCCCCCTCACGGTCCGGTAGATGATGAAACCCGCCAGCAACGACGCCATGGCTACAAGAGCCATAGCCACGGCGGGACCGTGGCGCCCGATCATGCAGAAGAGAGAGGCCAGGTCCACGCGTCTCTCCACGGCCACGGTGTTGCCGTTGTTCAGCGGCATCGCAGAGCCGGTTGTCCTTCTGTAACGTCTCTGTGTGTACTGACTGGAGGCCTGGCTGGGGCTGCTGCAGGCTGTCACCGCTGTGCGCTCTCTCCTCCACGTTTCCAAGTGTAGTGACCTCTTGTTGCTGCAGAGCTGCAGACGGTGCAGGTGCGAGCTGCTCATTGGCTGGCTGGATCACAGGGACTAGGCATTCATTCATAAAATAGCGAAAGGGGCGTGGTTTGTATTTCACACCTCCCACTAAAATCCAGTGTCATTTGTCCCATTAAAGGCAAGGCAAATGTTCTCTTCCACTAAGTGTGTGTGTTGATGACATTTGTTCAAATTTAAGTTTGATCACTGGACGTGGCTTTTTTTTTTTTTTTTTTTTTTTCGTGCAACTGCATGCAGTTTAGAGCATCTTCTAAAATGTGAAGGCTGTTTGTGGGCCTGATTACATTTCAAACAAGCCAATGGGCCTTTTTCACAGCAGACATGTTGACTTCATAGTAGGAAAAGCACAGCTGAAATTGATAACCTTAACGATGGCTCAGTTCCATCAAGTGTCCCAGTAAAGCTATTTCAGTGAGTCAGCATGCACAATACCAGGACCTCTCCTAAGTGGAATGCAGCCATCATTAATGGCTTTGAATACACCTGTGCTTTTCCTACTATGACATGTCAACATGTCTGCTGTGAAAAAGGTCTGTAATGCTGTAAGGTTTGAGACTGCAAGAAAGTAACCCAATTAAACGTATTTGTGTTATTTGAATAGCTGAATATAGCTCAATAAATGCCAGTAAATCTTCCTCTTTCTGTTCTGATGAAGGTACCATGCCATTCATTCTCCGATCTTGAAAGGTTACCCAGTTTCAGTACATCTTGTGTGACATCAAATGTATATCAAGATAATTTGTCAAACAAAAATCCATTTTTCATGAAGTGTCCTAACATTACTGATTTCACCCACACACATATTATGCAAAACGGCTGCACTGTATTTCTGTAATCTTCATTTAACATGTAGCATGAAACTGAGTCAGACAGTGAACTACTTAACCCTCTGAGGTTAAAAGGCATTTTTTAGATTTCTTCTTGAATTATTCTTTTAAGTTGTTTTTTTTCTCGCATAAAACTGATCCACATGTGTTTCATATCAAAATGTTCAAAACAAACTCAGCTTTCTGAATAGCAATGCCCAATGTTGCTCCAGAACATTGTATAAAGAAATAATTTGTCCCCAAAGCAGAAATATTTCTCAAATCTCTTGTGAAAACATACCTACACTCAATTGTTTTGGAGCTTGAAATGAGTTAACAAAAGTCTTGGGTTGACAAAAGTAGCATAATATATGAATAAAATGGTAAATAAATGTCGTGAAATGAAATTTTGTAATAATGCTTTTTGAGTAAGAGTGTGGCTGGGGACTCTCCTAAGTCTTTAGTCCTCAGAGGGTTTAACAAGCATTGGTAATGATCAAGTGATGGGAGGGGTGACATGAGCTCCACCCAGTGGAGAGCTGTGGCAATGACAATGAATGTTGCAGAAGTCTGGGAAGAAAAAGAAAAGAATTGAGGAGACAGAGCGAGGGGTGTAGCAGCATCCACTAGATGTCATAAATAGGCCAGCAAACCACTCAGATGATCACTGTCGTGGGAACAGATTTGTAAAGTAAGCAAAATGGTAGCTTATCTCTGGTTTTATAACAAGCAACCAGTGGTGGAATGTAAGCACATTTACTCAAGTACTATACTTAAGTATAAAATTTAAGTACTTTACTTGAGTCTTGTCTTTCTCTTCATTCCCCGGGCACTGTAAATGGCTGCCCACTGCTCCCTTGAGGGATGGGTTAAAATGCAGAGAACGAATCCCGCTATACATGTATGTGTATGTGACAATAAAGTACTATTACTTTTTCATGCCACTTTCTACTTCTACTCCACTACATTTCAGAGGGAAATATTGAACCTTTTACTCCACTACATTAATCTGACAGTTTTAGTTACTTAACAAATTCAGATTTTTGCACACAGAACACATGTACTTTATAAAATACTATGTTTTATTATAAATTAAACTACCCAACAATATAACGGCCTACAAGTCCAGCTGAAATGACTGGACTTAGTTGATTGACGGAACTGTTTAACAGTTTCTAAAATGTGAGGATTTTCTTCTTTATTTACATGTATTACTTTAAGTACATTTTCCTGATGATACTTACATACTTTTACTTAATTTTCAAATGTTTACAATGTTGTATTAGTACTTTTACTTAAGTAAAGGATCTAAATACTTATTCCACCACTGCAAGCAACATCAATTATATCACCAATTCTGATTGTGTTTTGTTTTAGTGATAGTGTAAATACAGTACATGCGAGAAAGAATCACGATTTATGATGCCATGAAGGAGAAAGTATACAATCTGTATTTTCATAGTTTTCAACATTCAAAAACCTATATTTTATTTGTCTCTCATCACTTGGGAAGCAGGTGTGCTCTTCCAGATGTGTGAATTTTCAAGTTTGCGTGCATGTTTTTCAAAGTCTTACCTTTTCAGGCCTCTACAAAATCTCAAAAAGCAAACCCACCGAGAAGCAACAATGACTCTTTGGTTGAATAGAATATTATAACCTAAATGCAACTCAACCCTCCTGGGACCCCAATCACTCTTCATCACCAAGTTAAAAAAAAGAATCATAAAAACAATATCAGCTAACATTGTACAATGGAACAGCATTAATGACCTCTTCCACCCATTTTCTTTCCCTATGTTGTTTACAAGTTAATGTCAGCTATTACCACGGGTGCTTAGTCTCTCCCTGGCTCCCGCCTGGCTGTCAGGCCTTTTCTTACCCAAGAATAGACGGATTGTCCCGCAAACGTGGCAGCACAGGGGCGGAGGAGGAGAAAAACTACTTTAGGGACTCGCTCAGCTTTTGTTTTTTTTTTAATGTTCTATTCGTGGAAAGTGCTGACAGAATGCTTATTCAATGGATCTTTAAATATCAGAGGTTACCCTTCTGTTCTCCTCTCCCAGTTTTCTGTTGAATTCCTGCTTTCATCTCCTATCATCTCCTGTTATATCACCTCCTCTGCGCTTGTCTTCACCTCCCTCATGCCACTGCCCCCTTCCATCCTATCAAGTCTCCTCTATCCTCTCCCCTCCCTCTGTGACAGGTTGGGTGTAGCCGTGACATCCCCTTTACCCACCATCCTTTGCTTTCATCTCATCACTTCTCCTGCAAGATGCGGACTGTTGGCAACACATGGGAACATTTACTGTCTGTTACATTTCCTCTTTCCTCCAGGGCCATTTTCCTTCCATCCCATCCCCCCCATCCTCCTATCATCCTTCTCCTTCTTTACTGAAATCGTTCTCTTCATCTCCCTCCCTTCCTTCCATTCACTCCCTCCACATTTTTCCCCCTCCTAACCCTTCCACTCATTTCCCCATCGTCTCGACACTTTAACTGACTCTTGATCAACAGGGTGTGTTTGAAGCAGACTGCTTTTATTGCCATTACAAAAGCCCATGAGTCAGTCTCATGTGTGTATGTGTGGCTGTCTGCGTCTGCTTATGTTTAAAGTGATGTAGTACAAATGCCATATGGTGCCTTATCGAATGTGATATGACAGAGTGTACATTGATTCAACAAATAAAGTACTTTAATGCACACTTTAAAGTTTCAGCTTGTCAAAACCTCAATGTTTTGCTGAGGAATTATATATTTTTTTTCTACATCTTAGTAAAGTTGTGTTTTCCTGATGCATGTACAAAGCTTGGATTGTACCTAAACCTCCTGGAAGCATGCAGGAAAACACAAACACACAACCTTTGACGCCAGCCCCTTCACATCTGACGACCAGGTCACACCTAATGAAACTGTCAGTGTAGATGTGTTCCAGATAGTGCTACAGGAACAACAGAAATGTTGTTGGAAGTTTTCTTAGAGTACCGGTGTTGATTGTATCGTATGTTCTAGCTCGTGATAATAGTTGTATAATGTTTTCTGTGGTCTGTGTGTGAGAGAGCTTTCTAAAGTCTGAGAAAACAGACTTGGCATGGAGTCTACTTGCAGACTGGAGGTGCGGAGTTTGAACATGAACAAGACGAGGGTGTTCACCAGGCAGGGAGGATCTAATGAAAGGCACAATCAAGTTGCATTATGGGAAGTATGTGTCCAGTGTTTTTGGAGCGCCACCCATTTGGGGACTAAAAGTTAGAATACCATTGCTTCTTTCTTCTTTTTTTTTTTTACTCTGTCAGTGTTGAGTCCCTCATCTTTACAGAAGTCCAATATTAGATTGCTGGAGTACCACTTTAATGTATACCAGAAGATATTTTACCTGTACATCAATTCTTACACGATAATCAAAACCAGGATGGTAGTAGATGACATATATAAAAACAAACCAAACAAAAAAAGAAAACAATTAAACATAGGAATGTTAAGCTAGGGTCAAAGATAAGCCAACAATGTTAAGGGCCTGAGCTTGTCACATTTCAGAACTGTTTGTATAGTCAAGAAGCTTTTGCCATTTCTTTCCGTAGGTGTGTATGTTTATGTGTCAGCCTAAAAAAAAGACTCTTACAGTACATGAGGCCACTGGGCTGCATGCATCAAGGATGACGGTTTAAGCAATTTTAACTCTTTAATTATCAATCTCCGGCTGATAAAGTGCTGTTTGAATACAACATGCACTCATGGGGGAGCTAAGGACATAACGCCATTGTATCTTTCAAATAATGTAAATCTAATTTCAGCCGGTGTCCTTAGGAATCTTGTCCATATGAACGATTCTGCCCCTTTAAACATGTATGTCCAATGCCAACGTTTACTGCCAATGCAGGAAGTAATGTGGCAGAGAGGACAGTCAATATTCAACATGACATCATGACTTCGCCATACACGCCACTTTCTAAAGGCAAGTGGCGTGTTATCTGTACGCATTTTGAGCGCTCGCGTGTATGTCTACGGCGTAAACAGCGGACGGGTTGGGTTTAGGAAAAGAAGAACGGGACGGTTGGGTTTAGGAAAACAACGGGACGCGGGACAACAAAGGCACGGTTGGGTTTAGTAAAAGAAGAAAGCGACGGTTGAGTTTAGGAAACGTGACACGCGGGACACGATCCCCGGTCTCTTGGGTGAAACTCCTGAGTTTGACCCAGCCTCCACCCCCACCAACCTCCCTATGCGGATTTTCGGGCTTTCATACTACTCGCTACGGCGTAAATTGACACGCAATCGCAAGGTAATGTAAGTCAATGGAGGCCAAACGGCGTTGATAAACACGCTAAAAAGCGATTATGCGCCAAAATGGCCTACGAATTGGCATGTCATATGTACGCCACTTATTGAGATCAGTCAATATTTCACTAACATTCACCAAGTGTTTTTGTTGTCCAACTTTTAACCATGCACTTTAATTTGCAACAACCATGATCTATCACCAGCCTAATCACGCCATAGCTGCCATGCTCTCATATCGATATATAAAAGTTAGCAGAAACTCTGGTATTGAATTTTATCCAGGGGTTTGCAGCATCGTCCAATATTGACGTTCTTGTGTGGCGATACGGTTTTTCATTTTGGTCCAAAGCTTAACATCAATTACCAAGACTGTCCTCACCAGACTTGGTTTACGCTTTAAGGACGAGCAACCTTTTGTGGCCTTGTGGCCGAGAGGACATGGTTTTCTTTTAACCGTCACCAAGATCTTTACCTAACTTACCCACATTATTTTTGTGCCAACACCTAACAAAACCTTAACCATAGCCAGTGATGGAGTACTAGATTCGGACTCGAGTCCTAGTCCAGGACTCAAGTCTGAATCTAGTCCCTATTCACATGACTTGGACTCGTGCACTGATGACTTGGACTCGGACTCAAGCATTTATGAAATAGGACTCGGAAGTTGGATGAAATTTCTGACTACTTTTACAGTATGTGTCATAGGCAGTGACGGAGTACTCGAGTCCAGGACTCGGACTCGACTCGGACTGTTCTTTAGTGACTCAAACTCGCACACTGAGGATTCGAGACTTGACTTGGACTCGACAGTTGGTGACTCGACTACAACACTGCCCATAGCACTGTCAGATCATCATGTCTTAATATAAAGTGAAAATTGCGATACCACTGTATGAGGCCTGCACCTTAGTAACACTATCATGCATAAGCAATAGAAAGCTTCATTGTATCATTTTTGACTCTCAGTTAGAATTTACTGTGCACATGTCAAAAAACCAAAACATGGAGGTGTATAATGATGTGTTTATTCAGTGTCTGTGCCCTTTTGGAGTAACATTACAGCAGGTACATGAACATTTTTCCTCTGTTACTTATTGTGGGAACGTGCAGCGAAAGGTCAAATATTTTTATTATAAATTATGCTCACAAAGAGCGGCTTCTGTAGCATGTGCACACACACACATGCACACATTCACACGTATTTCCTGTGTGACTTTGAGGGTCTCTGGTATTTGAACAGATGTGGTCAGACTGAGCGTGCCTAGTTCCCCCCCTGACCTGAACGTGCACTTCCTGCTCCGAAAGCTAACACCCAGAGAGAACAATCGTAGTCTGTACCCTCTGAACACATGCGCACACACACACACACACACACACACACACACACACACACACACACACACACACACACACAGTGTGCAAAGAGCCAGTGTTTAGGCCATAAACACACATAAAAACACATGGTCACAGATACTTTTAGAAATGGACTTGTACATAGACATCACACACACACACACACACCCACACACACACACACACACACACACACACACACACACACACACACACACACATTCACAAAGTAATTAGTGTGTGTTGTTTTCAAATGAGGTGGAAGTGAGAGTGAACCAGTGATAGACTGTTTTCAAGCCATCTCCACCTCATATGTTTCATTGTATGTGTACACAAAAACTTAATTAACTCCTTTCATTTCTGGGATTTTTAGAACCTCTGTGATGCGTAACGTGTCAGTGGGAGTATTCTTCTCCCATACAACAATCTTGCATACATTTTTAAAGGTTGGAAGTGTACACTTGTATAATTTGTTTTGTGTGTTACGTCAGCTGAAATGTGACTTTTCTGGATTCAATCCAGTTCTCAGCTGGGAAAAGCCGAGGACTTTGTCTGAATGAACGTGAGACATTAAGAAAATATAAGCTGAGATGCCTAAGTGAGAGAGATGGACCAGACAAAGAGAGAAAATATTATTTATTTTTAAAACCGTACAGAAGAAATATGACAACTATACAGAAGAAATATGACAACTACATAGAAAATCAGAAAGAATATGAGACATGCCATGTATTAGATAAAATATACTGAGAAGAGAGAAAGCAATGCAAATGAATTTGAACTGAATAAATACAAAAATATCAAAGGAAATAAAGAGAGATGGCAAAACTCAGAGATGAGGAAAGAAATGGACAAAATCAGTCAGCAGGAGAAAAAGACAGAGGTCATGGACTGTACGCTGATTTTGTGCCAGTAAGGCAGAATGGAAAACTAGAGCCGGTTTGGATAAGTACTACAGGGGGAAGATCGGAGCACAAAACACACACACACACACACACACACACACACACACACACACACACACAAAAAAAATGAAAGTACTTTTTATCTTCGTTTTTTTAAAATGTGAATAACTAAAATAATAATAATAATAATAAATCTGAATAACTACCCATCGGGCATAGATAAATCACTTAAAAACTACTATGACTATAAAAAATAGTAAGAAACAATGTGGTTTTATTGGTAAAATGTTGGCAAGTTAGCAAAGGAAAATTACACAACACAAGCAGTAAAATGTGGAGTTATTACACTGAAGTTCAAGTGAAATTCAAACACATAAATCAGTTTAAATTTGAAATCGATCAGATCGGGTCTTGAAACAGAATATCAATGAATTGAGGCCACAAACGGCCACTGAGGGACCATTTCTAGCCAAACATTTTCTTTAACCTTGCAGAGCAATCAACTTTGTTTCTGAAAGCTCTAACAAGGTCATAAAAGTTTTCTCACGAGCAAAGGTCTTGTCCAAGAAAAAAACTTTCACACACAAAGTGCAAATATTACCAGCAGTAGCAAATGTGGTTGCTTTAGAGTCAAAGAAAAAACGAACTGGGCAGCAACGGCCTTCACAGCAAGAGTGAGACTAGTAGACCAGTTTGAAAGCCATGCTTGCGCCTTGGCTCTCAGGATGGCGTCTGTCTGCCACTTACAGACTGAAATATCTCAACTGTTGGATGGATTGCCATGCAATTTACAGACAGAGATCCCCCAGATGATGAACATCATCAGGTCAAAACTTTACTTTGTCCAACATTCTATGAAGAAATACTTAATTTCTTCAAGAAAAAACAATGAGCTTCTTATTGGCTATCGGAGGCAGAGATTGGGCAGGTCATACCTTCGCCTTAGGAAGGTCTGAAGTCATTCTGCATAATAATTAGCCAAGTGCTTCTGTTTGGCAGAGCGCCATCGGAGAAACGGCCCTTTGGAGCAACACATGTTTGTTTTCGGGATAGCGGGCTGTCGGACAGTGGCCTTTCGGTCCAATGGACATTTTTTGGACTAAAGAGCATCACAATTATGAGCCGTCGGAACAATGGCATGGCACCCATTTTTTGCCGACACTAGATATCAAACAAAAGCCAGAGACTATATTGACTATACTGTTGCTGTGAGCTGTAACCACTAATAAGTAGATGGCAGAAGATTAAGTTATCTCGGATCCTGACCGGGCAAGGCCTCTTTTCCTCTGGGCACTCGGGGTCAGGGTCCGCAGCCGCCTGTACCGGAGAGCAGCATGAAAGCGAGGAGCACTCACTCTGCAGCTATGTCTGGAGGGCCGAAATATCCCCAGTAGTAAACGGCACACCGACTAGCAAAAAAAAAGAACAAAAAAAAAGTTTGACTTGATGCATTTATCATACATAATAAATTCCTGTTTGAGTATTTGCAGCATTTGCTAAAACCTTCAGTGCCCTGTAGTTTTACAAATAAAACGGACCCATTTTTAAAGACTTAGCCTACATCCTCAGACGTAACAAATGGGCTTGGGGCTGAGTGCCACGGACAGGGTAGGGAAGTTGGAAAGAAACAGACTAACTATTATTATTATTGGTAAATAAAAACAAATTCTAATACATCAGCAATATACAATATGCATACCTAAAGTAGCCCTCCAGATCTGACACCATGGACATGGTGACCATGGTGAATGTGTATCTCCACTCCCCTAGTTGGTCTTCACTAAATGAGCAGCTGTGGGGCTTTTATGGAAAAATGTCACTACTTTTCCAACCCTCCCCAGGAGGCAGGATACCTGGTTGAGTGAGACTGCCTTCCTGGCTGAGAACATGAGCAAATCATCCAGACTGTGGCTCCAATCCAGTTACTGGATGGGCCTTTATGGCCTCGATTCTGGCATTGCGTTCATCACTCCATTGGCACTCGTGTGGCTCGCATACAGGGATGCATTTGTAATTTTATACTTGTCTAATGCCAACATGTAGAGAGGTAGTCAAGTGTAGTTTTCATTTGCCCCTGAGGTTTAACCATTTGTGTGTGTTGGTCAATTTGTTTCCAGTTCTGTCATGTGATTGTTCATAAATCTCGGGAATTACAGATATGTTAGTATGAGAAAGAAAGGTTAAGGTTTAGTTGTTGTTCTGTCTGCAAAGACTGCAAAGAGAGAAAGTTATTTATTTCCCTATCAGCATTTTTCCCATCACCTTAAACCCCATCTCTTAGTCATCTGTCACCCACAGTATCTTTTTTTTAATTATCAAAGAAGCTTTTGTAGTGTTTTTCGTTATATTTTGTAGTGTCCCACAGTAATTTATCTGTGTTTGTCTGGGTCACTATGTCAGGCACCCCCCAGGAAATAAGGTGCCATATAATTTCTCCGACGCTCCATTGTTCCGACCTCTCAATAACCAAAACAATTCCCTTTGGTCCTACAGCCCACTAGTCCGACGTCCACCAGCGATATTACGAATTCCACTATGGCCATGCCAAGACCCGCCCTTCAATAGCATTTATTGGCCAGGCGTCCATGCTTACGCAAGGTAACGTAACCCCATTTGTACAGGTCCTATCCCCTGACCAATCAGCTATCCTAACCTTAACCACTCAAGGTCAAATGCCTAACCTAACCAATCGAGCTGCTTCGTAAGGCGGGTCTTGGCATGGCCATAGTGGGATTCGTAATTTCGCCACCAGAGGGACATCGGACTAGTGGGCTGTAGGACCAAAGGGAATTTTTTGGGCTATTGAGAGGTCGTAACAATGGAGCGTTGGAGAAATGGGCAGTCCCTGTAAATAATACATTTGTCCGTTGATCATTGCAATCCATCTTTACAGTTTTTGCTTTTGAGGGAATGGAGAGCCAAAGAGCACAACATGACTGAAATCATTATATGAGCTGTGTCCCACCATTCAATTTTATGAGATTTTAAGAGATGGTTTGTCTGTCGTGAAACAAAATACAGTAGTACATCTATCTTAAAAATAATGTTAATGTATTGTCTGGTTGGCAACTGAGCTTGCTGACTGGCTATTAACTGACAATTAGAAAACTTGCAGGCGATTCTGTGGCTGGCTCGCACTAGCATGTTATCTTCTAGTTGGCATGCCACCGGTTACCTGCCACTTGCATTGGTTTGTGTCCAAACAGTACATGCTTTACTTGTAAAAAAAAAAAAAAAAAAAAGATCCATTAAATTAAGAATGACCATCTCAAAGCGATCACAAAAATAACAGAAGCAATCAAATAAAATGAAAGAACTCTGAATTTGTGCTTTAATTGATTTGATCAAATTAAAGTGAGATTTTTGTGTTGTGATTTACCAGTCTGAAATGAATTGTGCTGACAGAACTTCCACAACCACTGTAGTAAAGTCATAAAATCCACTATAAAACGATGCAGTGTACAGCACAGTTGACACAGACAGCTCTGTTAATGACATTAACAGAGTGCAAGAGAGAACCTGATTTACAAAGACTGTGTGTGTGTGTGTGTGTGTGTGTGTGTGTGTGTGTGTGTGCGTGCGCACACATACACATACACACTGTGAAAGACAGACCATCATGACATCACTGTTTCCACAGGAAATCATGTTTCCAAAACCCTGGTTTTCCACTCTGTAGCCTACCTCATACACAACTCACTTTTCTCTGTCTGTGTGTCTCTATGTCTCTCCAACACACGATACTGCATAGTGGCAGCAGTTAACTAAATCAGTTTAATTATGTCGTCCAGTGTTGTTGCTGTTCCCACCAGCAGAAAGGGTGAAGTCATATCGCTTTTACATACACTGCTGGTGATTTAACGGAAAACGGACATTACAAATTGGGTCTCATTTTCGTTGTTATGGCCACAATTATGATCGGTTTAAGTCTCTGACTCACCAACCCGACGGCCGACCTTCGGCAGAAAAGCCAAGTTGGTCAAAAAAGTGCCTCGGAACACATTGAAGCGACGCCGACTTGAGCGTACGTTCTGTGCGTGCGCGAGACGTAATAGGTCTCCATAACAGTAGGCGGCGCTAATCTGTATTGTCGCCCAAAAAATTTAAACCGGCAGCTGATTGGACGAACACGTCACGTGGGTCTGGTTGCTCCCGGATTTTACAACCGGGCATAATGGCGGCTTCGTTCGGAATACGATCTCATATTTTACAAAGATAGTTCACCGAAACGTGTTTCTGAAAACATTTTAAGCGAGAAATAGGCCGTGCAGTTGCTGAATCTGTCTTCATTTCAGATCGACAAAGGTCAGCTTAAAAGATTTTCGTCAGATTTGGAGAGGCATTAGTCAGGCTCATCCCGCTCTTCATTTCCAGGTTAGCGCTCCACCAATCAGATGGGCCATTGAGTCCGACTGCTCGCCTTCTGATTCAACATGTAAAATCAGCCCAAATGAAGGCCGACGGCTCCTCCGACTGACAACGGCACGGAACACACCGAACAGACTCGAGTCACTGACCTCGCCAGACTGTCCGATGGCCTATAATCGGGTTGGTGTGTCAGGGCCTTAAGATTACATTGTACAACGGTGAGCATTTCTGCGAGTACAATATTATCACCAGGGCTCAAAATACCATGTAGCAAGCAGCAGAGGAGCAGCCAAACTTTCTTTAACATAAAAAAAAAACGTTTAAGAAACATACACACACAGACGTGCATGAGCACCGTTTCGTTGCTGCTTCAGAGCAGGGCCGCAATTTTACTTCATGTCTCATTCACCCGTAAGCAAACACCTAATATTATCATACCAAATGTTTCAAACAAACATGACTACTGTTAGCAATGCGGCGACGATGCGCATTGAGCTCAGGCTCGTACACGGGAGGGTAGAGTATGCCTAGCGGGGCAAGGAGGCACTTTATTGGTTCTTTCCAAGCGGGCCGCGAGGCCGTGATTTTTACAGGATTACAGCAGCTACAGATGACGGATCTTTTTCGCTCCTTTTTCAGAGCCCATAAGTATTTGCTGTCAGGGTTCAAACACTGTATAAAAAGTGTATTTTTGGAAACAGTTACAGACCCTGCCTTTAAATCTAAACACAATACAGCGTAACTAGATAAAGATCCTGTTGATTAAGCAATTATTATCTAACTTAATCTCTGTCAGGACTTCAACAAGTAGTAAAGAGGAAAAGAGGAGATAGAGGAATGTTGGTTTAGAGTAGCTGGTATGATGAAGATAATGATACATACAGATTGCAGCCTGAGATACACAGAGCGCACACAAATCGGCCTACACAAAAACACACACCTGCACACACTCCTCATCCAGTCTCCTAGTCTGCTTGATCTTACACGTACGCACGCACAAATGTCCTTCTACCACAGTGGTGTAGTTACTTGAGACATGCAATAGCTCTGCGGCCACATGAGATACTGTGCAAACATTCAGATCCAACCATTTGCAGTTGAAAAATCCCAGATCTCTGTGATGTGTGTGTAAATTTGAGCTTAGCCAGTCCTGCAATCACTGCAGCGTATAATGAGTGGTTATTGTATCATAGCGGTAATTGAGTGATATCTGTTTACTGCGCTGTACTGGTGTTTCAAACCGAAGCGGTGTTCTGTGATAGAAGGGCTGTGAGTGAGAGAGAGCAGGTGGCAGCAGAAAATGAAAGGGCAGAGAGGAAAGGAGGAGTGGTTGCTTCCCATTCAGCTAATTATGTCGCCTCCCGTCCTTGCTCCTGACCCAGAAATGGGTCAATGTTTGCCATAATCGAGGAAGTTCTGATCCTTAAATTTCATCTCGCAGGAGGCTCCTACAAGAGCTTAGAGTAAGGAATCACAGGTGTATCCTGTTTTTTTTTTTTGTTTTTTTTTATCTGACACTGTTTTCTGATGGGACAGTAAAAGGAATGGCTAGGCTGCTGCATGGGTGTAAATCTGATCTAACAGTAGGGGGGGACAATAAACATAAAATTTCTGAAGAGCAATTTTTGAAGGGGACACAAATAATACAGCCACAATTATACTCGTAGAGGACATGTGTACACAAGCCACAAAAATACCTTAAAACATAATGACTTATTTTGAAAAAGTGTCCCCATATAAAAGAAATACAATACTTTTGTACACTTGTTAAATTAGCTGATCATAATGTAAATTAGTGAGCCACTAGTAAAGCTCATCAGATATGAATTAGGTTCATAGGTTCACCACGCGGTCATATTAATTATAAAACGATCTTGCGTCCTCCGCATAAATATTAGGTTCCAGAGGATATATATTTAACTGCAGCAAACCCACTGATCAGCCACTTCAAACACAACTGTAGATCTTCAATATTAACCCTAATATCAGTTCACACACATAACGTTAGGTTTATCGCCGTGGTAACGGTAGTTGTAGTGGGTGCATTTCTATCCAACAAGCTATTAAACAAGCTAGCTAACGTTACATTATATTACACTAACATAGCAAACTTTTTGTCATAACTAATTCATTATTTACTCAGCATCATTTCTATTTGAGAAAAGAACAACTTCATCCAATGTTTAATGTGAATAAAACAGCCTTGATCCGCCTACTTACTACATTCCTGTCACTACCCGATGTGACTGTGAGTCTAGTGCGGATCCTAACGTACAGCAGGCAGTGGACCAAACCACTGTGAGGCAAGGGAGGGGGGACTCAAAATGTTTCTAAACTTAAAAAGCATTTTTTGGGGTTTGTATTGTTTTACTACTTACACAGATATTTTAAGTATACATCATCATGTTATTTACAATACACAGCATTGTTTTCTAGGGGGGACAACCCTTAGAAGGGGGGGGGTGCTGACCCCCCCCACCCCCCTGGGATTTACGCCCTTGGGCTGCTGTGGAAATTGTACTACTTATAATATTGCATGATTGCTTTTCAGCAGTTTAGCTGTTAAGCTGGGGAGCCAACCCTAAACTAACACAAACACATGGATAACTTGCATGGATGGACTAGCGAGACAAATGTTTTTCTTGTATTTGCACAGTTATCAGTCATGCCTCATTAACCGTGTTTCCATTCCATTGTCAAGCTAATTTTAAGTAAACTTTTGAAACATTGCATTAAAGAAATGTGAATTAGGCGCGTTTCCATCAACTGGTTTGGAGCGAATAAACTAGGCTACAGCGTATTCATCAGAAGTTGGCGCTATAGACTATGCAATGCATGGCTATAATCCCCTAGTAAACATGGTAGAAGAAGTAGAGGTTACTAATTGGAAACTACACAAGTCACCTTGGCCGCATCTGATCTATAATATGTACTGTACGTGAGAAAAATGGAGAGGTCTTCAGGAATTTGGTTCAGTAGTGGCAAGTTTTAATTATTTTATGTCAGCTAGTATTTGGCATGTTTCATGCATTCACTGTATAGAAAGATGAACAACGCCCTTTCACTGTACAAAAGTGAAGCCCAAATATTGCTGATACAGGCCTGCCATCTGGTAATTTTGGAGCCGGGACTAAGCAGTACTTATCGGGCCGTTCCACCCGAGTTGATACGAGTGGTTTAATGAGACACAAATAAGATAGAAGTGCTATTAAACTGTATATTACTACAGCTTTCACTACTGTTGATGCACAGAGTCATGTTGAATTTTGAGGTCGGCTTTGCTCGGTGTACTGTGAGGTTCTCTGGCTTTCAGAGTTGGAAATCTGACTTCAGGGGGCATTCCATTTGAAATTTTGGACTTAGAAATTCTGACTTCCGAGTACAAATGGAATGCACCAAAACTCCTGCCCATCCAGCCACCAATCACGAGTCAATCCCAGCTGTCAGTCATGATGTTTCAATTATTTTTATGGCATCAAATAACTAATAAAAACTTGGCAGATAAATTAACACTTGAACAAATACCAGCATGATAAGAACCTACCTTGAAATGACAGAAACCATCTTTGGATAAAATGTATTTGGCGTGTACTTAGACTTTTTAGTTTGGCCCATGTCCCATGCGCTAACATGGAGGGGGCAGGATTAATTGACCTATACAGCAGCCAGCCACCAGGGGGCGATCAATATGTTTTGGCTTCACTTTTACAGTCTATGCATCAACCCCTGGTTCAATGCTGTCTGGAGATGAAGACATGTTAAAGGTACTCTAAGCAATGTTGGGTGACGGCACTTCTTGTTGACGTTCGAAGTATTTTCAAACAAAACGAGGCTAGCTCGCCCCTCCCTCCTCCTCATCCCGTCCCCTCCCCCTCCCCTCCGTGCTTCCGCGCACTAACCCCCCAACCCCAAATCCTTCTTGTCGGTTATAGGTTGAAACGCTGTAAGACTGTTTATGTTTGGTGGTGCAGGTTGGCACAGCTTGTTTTTGTTTTCGTTCATAAAATAGTGATGCCGTGGCGGCAGGAAAAACGAGGATGAAAGCAGCTAGCAGCTGACCTGATGACAGCAAGGGCCACAGGTTAAGAGGTCCCGGAGGTTTGGCCTACTAAGTAGCCTGCCTACAAGTTTAAGCGAGAACAAAAATATATAGTTTTTATACAGACTTTTGTATACATTATATATTCTAGTGTATTATCATAATTTGTTTAACATGTGCAAATATTTTTTTTTTTACCTCAACCTCAAGCCAGATAAAGACTTGCGCCCCTCCTGTGATCTTTGCTGCCCCCCTTAGGGGTCCCCGGACCCCAGGTTGGAAACCACTGGCTTAGAGCACCTTTTAAGGGAATATCTGTGAAAATGCCGACAGCAAAAACAGCTGATTATTCGTGTGAATTAAATGTTTGCTATGTCAAGAATTAATTTGGCAAAGGAGTTTCCATATCCTATTTAAGTCATCAACAGTTTTTCGGCAAAGGCAAAAACAACCTCAAGTGAGCGTAAAAACAATTTCTTGAAATCGTTGGAGCAATTGAGGAAATGTTATGGGATTTTTGCCGCTTCCATTCAGGTTTTCCAATGCGATACTTCAACTTGTGCATGCGTGAACGGAAACATCCATTGTCATCCAGCGACCCATACGGATCACCCAGTGGTAACACTGATCAGTGACCAGTGATCATCACAACAACTTAGTGCTCCTTCTGAATGACCGTATGTGTTGAAGTTAATGAGACAGTGAGAAAGGTGTCCTATTTTAAATGTAAATTCAGCTGCCATTACAACCCACATGACTTTACTATAAGTATTTGTGTGCTAACAGAAAATGTTGATCAAGGTTTTTTTTGTGTGTCTAAAATGAATTGAAAAAAGGGAAACCTTTTCACAGGGCAGAAACCTTTTAGCCAGCATATTCAACTGGCTCAAATCTGTGGAGAATGATTTGGAACATTTTCACGACCGTGAACTTCTTCACAGATAATACTCCAACATGGAGGAGAGGGAGAGGCAAGCTCATAGACAACAGTCAGAGATGACTTTGACAGAAGGGAACACAGTGTGTTTCCCCACCCTGACCTCAGATTGAACCAGTGATGAAAGTGATAAAGGCATGAGTGCCAAAACATTGCACAGGACTATGAACTTACCTCTGTATTAAACATATGTTAAGATAGGAAAAAAAACAACCTTATCCTTATATTAAATTGTTGTCCTTGTTTTTTGAAGTCAGATTTTCACAGATGCTCAAAAATATAGTGTTCTTATCTCCTAAAGGCTACGAGGGACATACTTTTCATTGTTTTAATTTTTTCTCTCTTGGCTATGTAAAAAGTGTGAGATGGATACGGCCCAAGTAAATATTTTTTCCTGGAGGTTTCCGTTCTTTGAAACTTCATCTGGAATGGTAACTTTAGAAACCGATAAGTTCAATAAACATTTTTTTTTACAGTGAGTCCAACTGTAAACTTTGAAATAGATCTGGTGACTACAGCCATCTTTTCCACTGACCTGTCAAAGTCAGGCCTAACAAAGTTTTGCAAACACAAACTGAGATTCCGGTGTTTTTCAGGGAAACAGTTAGTAAAGAGTGATGTGACCTGTGTATTTCATGGCACTGGAGTTTAAAATTTGACCCAGTGATGTCAAAATATTGTCCTGCAGCAGAGTATTATTTGTAAGATTTTATAGAGACGATTTCAAAGTGTAAAATGTTGCATATAACACACAGCAACAAAACAAGCTAGGATATTTGTTCTGCATACGTGCTTTCTTGTTTAAACTAATTAAAGTTAAGTAACTTCCTAGAAACCAGCCAAAATGTAAAGGTGTAAAGGTAACATTTTTGATGTACTGCTGTGGATATGTGCAGTAGCTAAACGTATTTAAAGTAGTCATATTATGCTCCTTTTCAGGTTCATAATTGTATTTAGAGGTTAGATCAGAATAGGTTTACATGGTTTAATTTTCAAAAAACACCATATTTTTGTTGTACTGCACATTGCTGCAGCTACAGAGTGAGGCATCACACTTCTATTCCATCTTTGTTGGGAGTCGCACATGCGCAGTAGCTAAGTAAGGACTACTAGCCAGTCAGAAGCAGAGTATGAGGGCGTGCCACGCTCAGTGTTGCCAACTTAGCGACTTTGTTGCTAGATTTAGCAACTTTTTTAGACCCCCTTAGCGACTTTTTTTCAAAAAAGCGACTAGAGGCAAATCTGGCGACTTTCTGTAGAAAAGTCGCCAGTATTGTCCAGCGAGCACGCGAGGTATTTCTCTCCTGTAGCCACCAAAACAATCTTCTGTTCTGTGACTGAGGAGCAGAGGAGCAGCCTCTCCCCTCTCTCCTCATGTGCAGCAGCACTGCGCACAGTGCGCAGGCAGTTAGAAGGGGAGGGGGGGACAGGGTGCGGGGGCCGGTGTAGGTAGGAGAGACAGTAGGACGCGACGGGAGAAAGACTCCGCTGAGCTGGCCTGGACCTGGGCAAGCCAGCCTTCTTTGAGAATTCTTTATTGATCTTTTTCCCTCCCTTTGTAAAATTTTTTTTTTTACTTCAAAGATAGGCTACCTAAGTAATAATTATAAGGTAAAATAAATTCCTGAATTGAATTTGTGATTA
Source organism: Sander lucioperca (assembly GCF_008315115.2). Taxonomy (NCBI): domain Eukaryota; kingdom Metazoa; phylum Chordata; class Actinopteri; order Perciformes; family Percidae; genus Sander; species Sander lucioperca. Next base: position 30,775,099 of record NC_050186.1, on the reverse strand, counting down.
TTTGGCTAAAGAGTTCTATTTCTTTCTATCTACCTTGATGACACAACCACTAAGCTTTATACAAATGATTGCGTAATGACGTCACAGATATGCAAATGAGCGTATGACGTCATCTAGCGACTTTTGGAGCTGGTGCTAGCGACTTTCATTAGAAAAGAGTTGGCAACACTGGCCACGCTAGCAGCTAGGCGAGCATTATAACGTGTGTTACAAAGTGACGCACGTTTGTCCCTGAAGTAAAGGCTGGACTACAATAGAGCTGTTTGGAGCAGTTTGTGAACAGTGTTTTCTGTTGGAGATGGTAAGTCCCTTTGGGGTGGACTTTGGGCTTTTTCACTTTGTAAACCTATAACGTGCACAAAAAAAGATGTATAACACAATAAAGGAAAGGGAAAAAAGCCAAAAAGCATAATAGGAGCACTTTAAGACACCTAAAAAAGGCCTACCTAAAGAAAAAAACAATCAATCAGTTTAAGCGTACACTATACCTTGATTATTTTACCGCTTTAACTTGCCGTCAGACAGCCCTTGTTAAGAAAATTACAGGAGTTTCCCGGGAGAAACGACAAAACGGGAGGGCACTGGGATATGGCCTTGAAGAACGGTAGAGAGCTAGGAAAAACAGAAGCGTTGGCAGGCATGATAACTCGCTGCTAGCTCACACTATAACTAATAAATAGTTAATTTTTACTGTATGTCCTGGCCTGATTGCTAGCCTGCTGCACTGTCCGCAGCTCACATGCAGATTAGCCTTAAAGGACAAATCTGGCACTAAATGAACCTAGGGGTTTATAACACGTTGTGTACCGAGTCGACCGTTCTCTGGGAAATGTTTTCATGCTAATCAAATGTGACCAGTTTTATCGCAAACCACTAATTAGCTTATAACATTGTCATTGGGGCAGAGGGTAAAGTAAAAAGAAATCGCTATTTCTATACCACTAACAAGGCTCAAAATAGCACCACACTTCCACGGTAGAATAATGAGGGTCCCTACATGTAAACTGAAGCATTGAGAACTTTGTAAGTGTACAGACAGTTTATTAAAAAGATAGTTTTTGAGCCTTGTTAGTGGTATAGAAATAGCGATTTCTTTTGACTTTAGCCGTGCCCTGACGACTAGCGTTATAAGCTAATTAGCGGTTTGCGATGAAACTGGTCCCATTCGATTAGCGTGAAAACGTATCCCAGAGAACGGTTGACTCGGTACGCATATGTAATTAACCCCTAGGTTCATTTTGCGCCGGATTTGTCCTCTAACATGACATAACAATTTCACACAAAAGGAAATAATCTATCTTCAGGCCTGGATGAGGATCCCCGTCAGTGCAATGGAGTGGTTGTACTGTCGTAGCTAAGTCAATGTTTTAAAAGAGGGAAATTCACTACATCTTACCCTCTCTTCCTCATCAGTTCCTCTGTGTTTGCTTGGCGAAAATACATGTTTTATTTTTTAGGATCTCTTAGCGTGACTCAGCTTTCAACAAATGTGCACACACTAAAATCAGGACAGTAAACAAGGATTTTCCTCTGTAAATAATGACATACATATATCTATTAGTGTAGCCAACAAGAATGATTTGGGTCAAACAGACATCCAGGCCAAACATTGTTCCTAAACACTGGGCTTTGCTGACTTACAGCACTTTACTTCTAATCAAACAAGCCGGTGATAGTTTGGATTGGTTGGTTCAGGTCAAATACTCACAGGATGCTTTCATGGTGCTCTAACTTTTAAATTTTGGGTTGCTTGTTTTTCTCGATGTACAAGCAAGCTAGCAACATTCAATTCCTAGGTCAAGACCATTTAACAAGGTAATGAACTCAAATCTGTCAAACATTTTCCAAGTGACTGACGCCATAAACTACAAAAAAACCCCTGACTTTAAAAAGGTTTCTGAAAGTAAAAGGTTGCCTTTCATTAAGCCCTGTTCCCCAACATTAACAGTGTGTTTTTTCCTGTTTACTTAACTAATAATTCCAGTCCAATGTTTTAGTTTATTCAATACATTATGAGTCAGGTTATATAAATACCACACACTTGTTTCATTTGTTTAAATTTATTCTTTCATATGATTATGATCTGTTGAAAGGGGTTCAACCAATTGTGTGTGTGATTTGGATCAGCTGCTTAACCAGGCATAGTGAAAACAGGTTTGCATCATTATGTCCTCTTAGCAGTGAAGGGCTGGGCACTGTTATGATCTAGGAAGATGGGGAAGATAGTTGTGCAGTAAATGAAATTATATTACATTTGTTGTACTCATTTGGATGTATGGTTACCCAAAGGTAAATTGTGATGTCAACAGTTTCAGTTCAATTCAGACATCTCATATTAATGTTATGATAATTACTTTGTTTTTATTGTGTTGCCTGCTCTGTGTTTAGCTCACCCTATACTTACCTGGAAAGGTGGTAGGTTCCAGTTAGGCGAGGCTGAGAAGTTAAGTAGCATTCACTGGAGTCAGGCGCGAGGAAGGAGCTGGCAGTTTGTTATGAGGCTGCAGCTTTCATTAGTTAGGGCCCGAGCACAAAAGTGAATGTACAAGGAAGCTATAACATAGTCTATATATACTGTATAGTGCTAAACTCTCCAAAACTATACTTGTGCTAAATGTCTGGTCTCAGAACTTGGAAACTATGCATTAACACAATTCAATTACTTTATATGTCTTAAAATATAACTTTCCTAAAACTGACAGGCATATCTAAAATGCAACCAAATAAAAACGGTTCACAATCACACTATTTACATAAACGACAAATGACAAAAAGCAATTGCACATACACATGAAATCAAAATTCACTCCGACTCTTCACACGTTGAGTCACAAAACGCTATTGGTTCAAGTTAGAATGTTTAGACAGATGTCTTTTGCTGAAATTTATACAGAAAAAACATTAACTTCAAATTACACACGGCTAAAGCATCCTGTCAGTTTTCAAAATCAACACCCTGTGTAGTCACCCAATCATACAGTATATCACATCACTACACTATTTTAACAATAAAACACAGCCACAAATCTTTGGTCCATGTCTTTCATAACTGGACTAAATGGAAAAAAAAACGTAACTATGTAGACTACTTACCTTTATGGTAGAAGCACAAATGACCAAAAACGATGAAATCTGCAAGTTGGACATGCATTGCTTCTGAGAAGTTGTGTTGTGGCATGACGCATGCCGGACGATGGAACACAACTGGAACGCGGCTTATCTGCGCCTGGTGGAATTCCAGGGTCACTCTCTGATTAGTCTATATCCACGACCTTCCACTTCTGGGATTGTTCCGTTGCTGCCGGAAATTCCGCCATATGTCCTTCTTTTCGGCCGAATGTCCATTACGCTTTCTTTGTGTTGGCATTCTAAACTCAGATGGATTTATGAGGACTATGGTTAACTGCTCCTCAGATCTCTGCAGGGTAAATCCAGAAAGCTAGCTAGACTATCTGTGCAATCTGAGTTTTCTGCTGCACGACTAAAACAACTTTTGAACGTACACATGTTCCACCAAAACAAGTTCCTTCCCAAGGCTATTTTGCAAGAGGCAGCGGTGCTCCGTGCGGTTGTGATTGGTTTAAAGAAATGCCAATAAACCAGAGCACATTTTTTTTCTCCCATCCTGAAATGCTGTGTGGACTAGCCAGACCCTCCTCCGCAGCGCTGTGGAGGAAGGTCTGGCAATGCAAGACTACTCTATAATAGCCTCCCCCTCCGAGATTCAATGATTGCATCCTTGCTCAGACACTCACTGCGTGCGGAACATGGATGTCCTTTTTTTCTGCCCTTGCAATTCGTGTCAACCGCACCATTTATTAGCATCCAAAAGCTTCTGCAAATTGATTTGCTGCCTTCTCCCATGACATGGCTCCATCCGTAGCTAAAAACACACACACAAAACATAACTGCAATGACTAACAACTCAGAAAACAACTCAGAAAACAAGAATAGCCTAATTACATATAGCCCAAATAATTCAAATCCACTAAATTGCTTACACATGCAAGCTGTAGTCTTTGCCTAAACTGCAACACGTGAGCATCATCAAGTGAAGCAAATTTGCTAGGCGAATAAGAAGCCAAATAAAACAAATATCAGAAGATCTGAACACTACTAGGCCAATACAATTCCAAATATTTATGTTATTATACTAATCATTTAACAATACATTCAAAATCACACACGGATGTACCCCAGTCTTACCAAAAGCACAACGAGGTCACGATAGTTTCAAAACTTGGAAAAAGAAAAGTGAAGTCAGTTCCAAACAAGCACATTTTGAACGGGCACTGCACCAGTTTGGATTGTGGACGTTCTACCAGTTGGTTTGACAGGTGATACAGCTTGTGCAGAACGTCATAAGTAAGTGACGTCGCTTAAGACTGGTGCTATGGAACCAAGGATTTCTCATTTGGCATATCCATCTGTCTCTCATATCCTCGCTGGGAGGTGCTAAGACCCGAGTGAGGCAAGCGAGAAGACACGTTAGCAAATTGAAAGCCGCCTGTATGTGTGAATAGGGATACGTCAGCAGGTAGGGTCGTTGACTTGCCTCAAAGAGTGTCATTGACAGATAGGGCTAACAGGATCATGTGACCTGGTGACACACAAACACTGAGACATATGCTCTCTCTATTTCTCTCTTTCATTCTCTCTCTCCATCACTCAAACTCTCCCTTTCTCTCTCTCACTCTCACACACACACACACACACACACACACACACACACACACACACACACACACACACACACACACACACACACACACACACACACACACACATGAAGGGGTGACATTCTCATCACTGCTTTGACGGTGGGTGATCTGCTGTGGTTGACCTCTTATTGAAGTTGGGTGCTAAATGTCACCACTTTGATGTAAAAGCACAACAGCTCCTGTGTGTGTGTGTGTGTGTGTGTGTGTGTGTGTGTGTTCAGACATTCTTAACATGCCCAAAAGATTGTTACAGACAAGCCCCCTCCCTTGTCAGTCATATGTTAGGACAACCCCCAAATGCCCACCCACACACACACCTACCTATATGTCTGTGTATATTCGATATTCAATATAACCATTATTAAAAAGATACAGTGATACAATGCTTCCTCATCATTATAGAAAAGAGTTAAAGTATGTTTCAACCCTGTATTTGTAATACAGATTTTGCTTGCGTTTTAATGGATGTTGAATTGTATTAATCAATGCATCATATCTCACATTTTAATGTCATCTTGCATATATCTTGCATATGATCTCATTATACATCTGATATACTGTATCTCATATCTCAACCCATATAGCTTGTCCCCATCTTGTCCCCATCTCAACTTTCTTACACATCATCTCATCTAATATAATTTTTTTATAAACTCATACATTTTATACCATCTCATATTTCTTATCTCCTTTCTTTAATATAACCTCATCTAATCTCATTTCATCTCATATACTTTTATTTCTTGCATGTCATCTCATGTTTCTTCATCTCATCTAATCTTCTCATCATCTCTCATCTCAGCTCATATATAATTCCAAATGTGTCTACATCCCCTCATCGCTCATCTAATCTATATGTCATCTCATATCTCATATCGTATCGTTCATCTAATACCTATCTCATCACAAAATATTTAAGTATTATGTCCTATCCTATCTCTGTTTTTCATATATCATCTCATCTCACCCCTAATCTGCATCTCATCTCACGTTTGTTAAAAAGCATCTATCTCATCTCAATGTTTATCATTTCATATTTAATATCATTTCTCCTATCTTTTCCATGTGGAAAACATCTCCTCTTGAATTAGCCTAAGGTAATATATGTTAGCGCTTTGTATATTTATTAGAGAATTGCACTCACTGAAACCTTTAAAGATGTAGCATGTGGCTAGAATAAGTAACAAGCGGACTGAACTAAAGAGAGCTGAAATGTGACTGTTGAAACAGACAAGGGGTTCTTTTACCTCCGTGGGCAGGGACTGTTTCCTTTCCCCCCCTTTCTCCCTTCATTTCTCTTTTTAGGGTCTTTATATCTTCCCCTCCTTCCTTTAGCCCTTACTTCTCTATGCCATCTGTCTCTCTCTTTCTCTCCTTCTCTATGTGACACATCTCTGCATTGTTGACTCCTTCTTCCCTCTTTTAGGATTCTGGCAGAGGAACTGTCAGTGTGTGTTTAATCCACACTGTGTGTGTGGTTGTGTGTGTGTGTGTGTGTGTGTGTTTGTGTGTGTGTGTCAGTCAGAGGTCCTGTGGCCGCCGTGACTTCAAAGCTGAAACCAGAGTCTCTCCACAGTCTGCAGCTACCCTATAAATCACACTAACTATACTGCAGGGGGAACACACATACACATATAAACAGCCACAACACAGAGAGAGAGATGAGACTGGAAGCAATAAGAAAATAAACAAGAAATATCACTTAAAAAAAAACAAATATTGACAGGTACAGCGGGAGATGTGGAAAGAAAGGGAGATGAACTGAATGTGGCAATGTAAGAGAGGTTCAAAGTGGACTGGAATGAAATAAAGATGAGATATTGGCATGGATTTGAAAGAGTTACAGTAACAGTAGAAAAGGGCCAGTCTTTCATTGAATTTGCCATAGAATAAACAGGGTGTTGCCAGCCAAGCCCTAAGTGAATTTATTTTTGTAACTAGATTCTTTCTCCTGGTATATATGCAACTATGCAGTTGAATCAAATGATTTCCCTTGTGTACAGTAACCAAAGACGGAATCTTGATGTCTGCAGCGGGTTTTGTTTTGTTAAATTTTTTCCCCCCTGTGAAAGACATGTCTTTCACAGCGACGCCCTGGTTCGCGCTTTGGTTCACACTCTGTGTATGGCTATTAGACCTGGAGCTGCCGTCACACGCGGCCTGTGATCACCTCAAGCTGCTCATTAAAACAGCAAGCATGAAAACGAAACAGATAAGAAAATGAATTTCATACTTTTGGGTTCATATTCTTTTTTTTTTTCCCCCCACTAGCATCTCAACTTTCATTGGCTTTTGCCATACAACCTGTTAAAACTCAAAACACGCTGGACCAAATCCTGTCGGAATCTGGCAGGTCTCTCTATTTGTCAGGAGGTCACCGGTCTCCATTGTAAAGCCTCTGACAAGATAACCTCAGAGACCTTTTCCCTGACTGACATGCAACAGTCCAGTCTTGTGGAAGTGGAATCACAAATTGTTGAACTAGACATTAGCTGCTCTGACATACTGCAGTTGTCACTATCAACCATTTTATAGTTTTTCCATATAATATATGGGCTGTTAAACTAGTGATTGTGCCCTGCTACCCTGCCTGAGGTCACAGTGACAGTTTAGCATCTGGTTTTTGACTTCTTATCACATTTTCCCAAAGATTAAGTTCTAACTTGTTTTTGTAGAGGGTGTAGATAAAACACAGGTTTGTCTATTTGAAAGGAATATATGGCCATGGACACAGAAGGTAGTCATTTGTGTAATTGGTGACCAGATCTTGAGAATGGGAGGAACATTATCTGGGAAACAGAGGTACAGTCTCTTCTTTTATAATATAAATAATAAAATAATTTGCTTCCCTTTTATTTTATTTTTTTACAGAGTTGTCCCTTGGGGGTCTGGTCATTATTCGTACTTGGGCAGGTAAACACCCCAGCACATGTCTCTGAAGGAGCCTGTAGCATATTCTAGCATTTCTGTTGGCTGATATAAATGATATTTGTCCAATAACCACAAAAGGGATTTTGACAGAAAAATGGGTAAATACTCTAATAAACTGAAGAATCTACATATCCGAGTGGGTTTGGTAAAGCTGTTTAAGTTGGCATTAGCATTCAGTGCATTTTGAAGAATATTTGAGTTTGTATTTCTGCCATTTAGGCAGCTAGCCTACATTGCTGACAACAACTTGACTGTGGAGATTTGGCTCAATATTTCAATTACTACGAAACAACCCGACCTGGGATTTTGTTTGGACAACCTTGTCCTGTACTTGTGCAGACTAACAGATCTCCAGCTGTTGCCGTGGCTCGAGCATGCAGTTTTTAGAGTTGATTGTCTCCAACGTGAAGTTTAAGGGCTGTCTTTCTTCACACAATGCAGCAGTCAGCACAGCATCACAATGGGTGGTAGATCCACATCCTCCCTTCTAGCCATTAAAACAAATAGCTCTTTATCCAAGAATGTGTGTGTGTGTGTGTGTGTGTGTGTGTGTGTCTGTCTGTCTGAGTAAGAGCAGATAGACATGTTTACCTGTTTTTTACCTAGTGTTGTGTGTGCACACATTTGTATTTAGTCCTGGAGTTCTCTATGTAATTCTAGTCGGGCCAGCTGACATAGATCTTTGTCTATCTACTGGTTGACTCTTTTTTTTTTTTGGGGGGGGGGGCATGGGGCACGTCCACCTCAATATTTAGAACACATGCATTCCTCCCCCCTAATAAAAACCTGAAAGTAGCAGAGGACTTTTATTTCGAAGAACTGCTAGAACACGACTCATAAGGTGTGGTCACACAGAGCCGATAATCGGCCGTTGGACAGTCTGGCGAGGTCAGTGACTCGAGTCTGTTCGGTGTCTTCCGTGCCGTTGTCCGTCCAAGGGGCCGTCGGCCTTTATTTTGGCCGATTTGACATGTATAAACGGCAGGGTGGGCACTGCCGGCAGTCGGACTCAAATGACCCATCTGATTGGTGGAGTGCTAACCCGGAAACGGGGAGCGGAATGAGCGTGAGTAGAGTCTCTCAAAATCTGACGAACATCTTTTAAACTGACCTTTGTCGATCTGAAATGAAGACAGATTCAGCAACTGCATGGCCTATTTCTCTCGCTTAAAATGTTTTCAGAAACACGTTTCGGTGAGCTATTTTAGTACAATATGAGATCGTATTCTGAACAAGCCGCCATGACGGTCTGCCTTTGAATTTCCGGAGAAGTCAGACCCATGTGACGCGTTCGTCCAATCAGCTGCCAGTTTTCATTTTTGGGCGACAATACCGATTAGCGTCGCCTGCTGTTTTGGAGACGTATTACGTCTCGTCGCTTTGGTGTGTTCCGAGGCACTTTTTTGACCAATTTGGGGAGACTGATCAGCCCAACTGCCTTTTCTGCCGACGTTTGGCAGTCGGCTCTGTGTGTCCACACCTATAGGCGCACCAGTGCCTCTGGTAAAAGGCCGGGTGGCAGTATGCAACTTCAAAAGCAATGGGTGCAATCTGCCATAAAACGTAGAAGAAGGAGCAGAAATGCACGGTTAAAGCAGAACGGCCCGTCCTTACCCAGAAAACGGCTGTATGGGTCGATTTTGCAAGCAGCTCATTACGAACTCTCGTGGCTGTGGACAAGAGCAAACGAGGAAGTGAGGTGACAAAGTATAAGAGCGCAAAATTCTGTGTAAGGGAGGAAGTTGGGGTGGCAGATGGGTCAAACAAACCCAGGACTTTCTTTCAGGAGACCGGGGTCTGTGTCCCGCGTGAAACCAAAAGTCAACGGACATTTTGAAATGAACTGAGTTTTACCGCCACCAAATTTTGTACAGGTGTTCCTGGTCCCCTAGAAATGAATATTACAGACTTTGACCAAAATATCCTGCTTCAATGCTTCAGTATCATTGGGGTTTCTAAGGATCAATATAAGAGTGTATTCCAATTAAACCCACAATACTGTATGCATAATGTAATAATACGTAATGTGGTAAGACATAGAAAACAAAATCCGGGCAAATAGAGCCACATTTATCTTTTACAGTCAGTGAGACTAGATTGTCATTTCTCATTTGTAAACTATATTCAAATAATCATACAGATGCAGGCATGAAAGAAAGAAATACATGTATTACAGATGGTGAGGACAATCTAGACAACAAAGTGAATACAGTGCTGTCTGGGACGTTGATCTGCAATATCAAATTGAAATGTGCAGATAAAATCAGTTGTCAGGAAGAAGTGGACGGAGAGACACAGGAAACAGAAGATGACAGCGTGAGATTAGAGAGGGATACAGGAAGCAGGGAAAAGTGGCAGAGTGGAAAAATGACAAAAACGGAAAGACAGAGAGGAGAGAAAGAGAAACCGAGAGGGGGAGAGAGAGTGTACAGTGTGTGAGGGTTACCACAACCATGCCACTGAGTGGTGTGTTTACATGGTACCACACCACTAGGCTTTTAACCACAGACGTGGCACTGCTCCGTGTGAGCGTGCGTGCAGCTGTGTGCATGTGCACTCTGTTACTGAAACACTGACCGCATGCACGCCTGTGGCTAGACATTCAATATGTTTCAATATGCAACCTGTGATTTTACGATGCAAACTTGGGCTTTAATGAAATCTGCGACTAATTTAGTTTCACAGACAGGTGACATTTGAACCAAAATCCCTTGTACGCCTGTGTCAATACCCATTGGATTACACAATTATGAATCCCCTTTACTGCTTCAACTGAAAGTATGCTTTTTAAAGTATTTAAATGTAGCTTGTAATTTCCACTACCTCAGCAAACTAAGATAACATTTTATACTCCACACAGCAGGATAGCTGGGATTATGTTCCAAAGCTGTACATGTCAGAATAATTTATTTACAACAATTTATACTCTTGCTGAAAGGAACACATCACATGTAACCTTGCCAAAAGGCCTTTTAACAAAGGCAACCGAAGAGAAAAAAAAAAAGACTTTGATCATTTGATCATTAGCATAAAGAACAGCTATGTAAGGCTAACTCTTTGGTTTCTGGGCACATTTCAGTCACAAAAAATGTTACAAAAAAGTAAAAAGAAGGGCATCAGGTTCTGCTGTCGGAAATCAGCAGATGACATGTCAGTAGTGGTCTGTAAACGACAGGTCTGGACCACTCATCCTATGACAAAATTCTAAATATGAGAAAATTGGTGAATGCCACAAATATTCTAAAATTACTTGTATGTGCCACTTAAAGCAACACCAAAGCACTTTGGTCCCCCTACAGGTCCCCTACAGGTTGGAAGCGGAATTGTCCATTACCAAACTACATTCATTCATTCATTCGAGCTACAGATCCGCTACCCGATCTGGCAAACTTGCATAGTGCGGTTATAGCCGATAGAGGGCCGCAAAGCGAATGCAGAAGTGCCGTTCACTCTGTTACGAGTTGATGAACCACTGAAATGATTTTGGAAACATTATTTTAAGGTACAAAAGAATCTTTGGTGTTGCTTTTAGAACACATCCATTCACTCGAGTGGTTCTTGCATGAAGCCCATTGCACAAGATGGGTCTAATAAAATCTCTCTTACAATCTGCGTGACATTGGTATCAATTTTAAAACATGGCATATTGTGCGATGCATCATAGCACTACCATGTGAAAAAAGCAAGTGGACTCATCCTAAACCCACGTGGTTTGTAGCAGCAGTCACACTGCGAGAGATTGGTCCTACATCTCTGACAGTCACTGGATGTGTCTCAGCATGAGATGAAAAACTCGTCTGCTGCTTTTCTGCCAATTACTGATTCATGTTGTTATTTGAGAGGATTTTGTTTTTACACTTAAACTCTGCGTTGTTCATCTTTAGTACCTAGATTATTTGTAGTGTAAGTGTAAGAAGAGAGGGGAAGAAGAAAGGTGGAGACCTTAGAGAGAGGCAGTGGGAGCAAGAGTTGTAGGGAATGGAGGGATGATAACAAGGAGAGGGATTGGAAAGCACCGGGGCAAGGAAAGGTTGTGAGAGGAATGAGGTAGTGAGAATTTTTGTGTGAAAATTAGGAGGAAAATATAAAAGGTGAGGTTAGTAGGCAGGAAAGGGTGGAGGAGAAAAGAGTGAAACCTGATAGAGAGGGAGACAGGAAGGAAAAGGCGGGCTAGCTAAAGAGTGAGATGCCAGCAAGGGAGAAGGAGAAAGAGAGAGAGAGAGAGAGAGGGAAGAATAAAGGAAGGAAAGGGAGGGATAGAGCCATAGGAGAGAGGTAGGTACTGGCATGGGGAGGGGATGGAGGGAGGGGTGGGGGATGGACACAAATGAAGGTAGAGGTGGGGGGTTCTTCAGCTGCTTTCTGAGGAAAAGCAGTTGAAAGTAATTGGTTCCTGATGTGAAGCTGAGCTTAGTTCTCCAAATAAAAGGCCTTTCTGTCAGCTGTAATGGCTTTTCCATGCTGCACTGCTCTGGTGGGGGCTACATTAGCATCCCAGCATAGCTTATGACCTGCTTTGAATCAGAAGGTACACAAAAACACAAATGTACCAACTGTGATGGCCTGATAGCATCAAAGGTCTTTAAAGAGAGTTTCTGCGACAATACAATCTAATCTGTTAGAGGCTACGGTCGATAAGAATCCAAGCATACAACTGCAGACTGTAAGCTGTTCAACAATGTACAATATAGCGTTTTCACACACACACTTTACAGTTGTATCCAAGCATAACTAATGGACAGCCAATGCCCAGACAAACGAGAAGGACAAACGACATTGCAAGAAAAGGAGAGCGTTTAAAGGAGTAGTTTGACATTTTAGGAAACTTGCTTATTCGCTTTCTTGCCGAGAGTTAGATGGAAAGATTAATACCTCTCTGAAATGTGAAGCAAGTAAGAAAGCTAGAAAGTGCATTTCCCGAAATGTTGAACTGTTCCTTTTAAAACAAAAAAGTTCTCAAGTGTGGAAACTGCTGCAGGTCCAAAGAAGAGGGAAAAGATATGGTTTCAAATTCATCTATATTACTGGGGGCCAAGGTTATTATAGTTTTGCATTTTTCAGTAGTTTTTATTTTTATTTCGTTTTGACTTTTTGTTTTCGAATTCAGTTTAGTTGTAATTAGTTTTTAAAGTGGGTTTGCTAGTTTAGTTTAGTTTTAATTTTTTGAAAATGCTTAGTTTTAGATTAGTTTTAGTCTTAGTTTTAGTCTTTTTTGTAATATGGGTTACTTGTTGGGGGATTCAAAAAGGTCAGAAAAAGTATTGTATAATAACTCAACAAAAACATCATACAATTTTAGAAATATGTGTTCACAATGTATTCAACAATAACACCAGTACAAACAATGTACATATGATGAGAACAAATATGTAAACAGTCTACACAAGACGCCGCAGTAAAATGTGTATCATGATCATGTGTGCCAGGAAAAAACCTAAATAGCCAATAGACTAAAGAAGACATGAACAGGTGTTTTGAACTTTGGTTTGAGTAAAGTGGCGAACTTTTTGAAGTCAATCAACTCACACAGTTGTGTAGACATCCCAGTATCAATACACACATTAACCCATGCTTCCTCCCGGTTACGGTGTTCCTGCGTATTTACTAACCAGCAGCTATCGGGTCGCCGGAGAAAGCACTCCTGTAGTGTTCTACGTATGTTTACTTGCCTGATTGCCTCTTTCTCTGTGTGTGTGACTGTGTGTTTGCTTACCTGGTTGCATGACAGCATTTAATTGAGTGCATACGTGTGTGTGCACATGACGGATTAGGCCTCAAAAGCTAACTAAATAAACAAGTTTTATCTCGCTCGCTTATGTAATAATATGTAAAAAAATATATATATGTATCCGCTGGTTGCCTGGCAATGGCTCAGAGATAGTCTAGCACATAACCCCCTGTAAATATAAATGGTGAGTTTTTACACTTTGGTTTTGTACGGATCCAACCAACAAGATGTAACTTCTCAATTAGTGAGCTTTAGATGTGCTGGTGGATTTTGTTAGTGTTGGAGAGTGCAGGGTAGCTGTATAACTGTGTAAACTTTATCTTTTATGCTTATTCAATTGAACTGGCCGTTCAAAAAGAAAAGAAAAATCCCTTCACAATGACAGCCTGGCAATGACGCCAACTCTATGTGGTTTAAGACCTAGTAATTGCAGGGGAGGCTGTAAACCAGTATACAAGAGTCCATTACAAAAGAACACTTTATCACTGATACAGTCATCGACAGAGAGAAGCCATTACCATGTATCATCACTACCTGAGACAAAGGAAGTCCCCATGGCTGATCTGTCGTCTCCATCTCATTAATCTTTGCTGCTGACAATAACAGAGAGAGACGAGAGAGAGAGAGAGATGTTGTCCGGAACACACACATACACTGTTACACAGTCAGTCTTACTGTCATCATGTGCATCTGGTCTGTATAATTTAGCCTGTCAGATTGTAATCGTGAAAATAAAATCTCTGAGTCAGAGGAGCAACACAAAGGGAGAGGAGAGCTGGAAGTTTAGAGAGGTTTACTAAATATGGCAAAAAGGGATTTTGATTATTTATATATTCAAATATTTTTCATGTACTGTAATTATTCATGACTTAAAGGACTATTTTGTTGCTTAGTACCCACATAAAAAATGATGCAGGAACTGTGTATTGCTCTGTCTGATAAACCTTAATTTGAAAATGTACATGAAATCATAAACCGTTACTACATTAGAAGAGGATGACAGTGGCCATATGTTCTGTCTTTCTTTCCATTATGGGTGCCTGACTGGAGCTTATTTTGGATGTTTTTCTTTGACTGTCTCATTATTGTTCATTATTCATCATTCATATGGTTGTTGTGTAACATTTATATGGAGGCTTTTCATAGCCAAGCCTATTGTATCTACATCAACAATAGCTCATAATCACCCTTTTGTCACGCTCCTACCTGAGAGTTTTATTTACTTTGTGATGTAATTCATGTCCCTGCCCCCGGGCTGTTTATGTAGCCTTTTCTCTCTTCCCCCACTTCTACTTTTTTCAACCATTTCCTCTTATTTCACCCTACCTAACCCCTTGGTCTCTTTCACTCTCTGGCCCCACTACTGAAATTGAGCACCCTTTGAAAGCCATGTGCCTCCCTCCCTTTGCTGTCATATGTCCAAACCTCTGAACTCTTTATTTCTGTCTAATTCAATCCTCTGATTGTCTAATTCTCTCTCACTCCCAAGATGGTGGTGATTGTCTCTCGGGGTGATTTGTACCTGCCTCTAAATGCTTAAAAATCTGAAAGGAGTTTTGTATTGGGAGACAGAGCTGGGGCTAATCAGTAGTGCAGTTCATGCTTAAGAAGAGGACCTTTGTTTTACTTAAATACACAAATTCAAAGTGGCAAGCCTCCCTTATGTACATAACTAGGCTAAATGCCACATGGAGCCGGACCTGGTTACATGATGGCTTTAAAAGGAAGTGAGATTTTAAACCAAGTTGTTATCACACAGAGTTTGCACTAAACTTTTCTTTTTATTTGGCACATAAAAAAACTCGCCACTCCAGCGGCTCTTTGAGGCCGTACAGCAGTGCTTTGAGCAGAATGCTAATGTAATCATGCTAACATGCTCGCAATAACACTGCTAACATGTTAATAATAAGCAGGTATAATGTTTACCTTATAAGTTTAGCATGTTGCCATGCTAACATTCAATTAGCACTGAACACAAGTACAGCTGAGGCTGTTGGGAGTGTAAGTTCTGCAGGTATTCAGTCGAAAACCACTAGTATTTGCCAATTTGGAATTTTGAACTGATGATGGCACTGGATGGAAAGTCAGTGGATCACCAAAGTTATTACAAATCATACTTGGTGGTGGGGGGGGGGGGTATGAATGACATTGCCATCTGTAGAAGCATGTTGGATAAAAATAAACCTTTTATTTGTTTTTTTCAGCCTTGCTGTTTACAATAACCAAGAAATCTATTTTACGCGACCCTGATTAAGACAGTTGAGAAAGCGCCTAGGCAGGATATTTAGGAATTTTGACAATCTGTATGTTTCCAAATTGTAATACAAAAATGTTGCTGAAATGTCAGAGCGGAATTGACAATGCCAGTTGCTCTCTAGGCATCAAACAACCTCATCTATGGGTAACTACAGTATATCAGACACATAAGCCAAATGGTATGTGAATTATCTTTTAAAAATTCCTGTTTATCTCCTATAGCACTATTCAATGTCGACAAAAATGATGTGATCGTTAGTGCAGGAAAAATGTCTATCAAGTGCGTAGTGATCAGAACATAAGCCTGACTCAGGTGATTACATGTTGTCTACACCTCCAGCGACTTACAAGGAAGAAGTACATTAGCTAAACGCATCTCTGCTCTTCCCTCCCATTCCAGTTAGTCTACTACAAACACCTAAATGCTACCAGATGGAGCATAAGCCTGTGGGTGTGACACATTAAAAAAAACAACTCTTGTGGATTGTGCTTACAGAACTAACTGGTGACTTGGATACATGCATCAAAAGTCAATGAAATTTCTTGTTGAGGTGATATGACCATTTTTAATAATTGAGTGACTTTTAATGGTAGACACAGGTCCAAATGACAGGTTTAGTAAGGTTGGTCCTAGTCTATATTCACGACGTTCCATTTCCGGGATTGCTCTGTTGTCGCCGGAAATTCCGCCAGATGTCACTCTTTTCAGCCGAGTGTCCGTTACCTTCCGCTTTCTTTATGTTGTTACTTTAAAGCTTTAGTGCGTAACCTTTTGATATCAATGAACATCCGTTACATTCAAGCCATTGCCAAATGAGTTGCTACAAAGCTAATTAAGACTATCAGCTCCACACAACTCTCTCTGTATTTCTCAGTATGGCTATGTTCAGAAGATTGTGTCATCTGGTGACTTTCCCGCGCAGAAACTTGAGTGAAGATATTTACCTCTTCTGAAGAGTCCATCATGTTTTTTTAATCCTCCGTGTTCTCCTTGAGCTACTAACAACTGCGTGGGGGATGGCAGGGGGCGGTGCATGGTCACAGAAGGCTTGTATCATGTAGACGCGCTGACAGTGTTAGAATTCCTCATGGGGGCGGTGGAAACTATGCACTATAGCTTCAAACTCCGGTGGATTTATGAGGACTATGGTTAACTGATCCTCAGATCTCTGCAAGGTAAATACAGACAGCTAGCTAGACTATCTGTCCAGTCTGAGTTTTTCTGTTGCACGACTAAAACAATCTTTTGAACGTACACGTTCCACCAAAACAAGTTCCTTCCCGAGGCTATTTTGCAGCGGGACTGGTGCGATTGTGATTGGTTTAACGAAATACCAGTAAACCAGAGCATGTTTTTCTCCTATCCCAGAATGCTGTGTGGACTAGCACCGTGGCTCCATCCGGCGCTTAGCACCGCCCAAGACGATTGTGATTGGTTTTAAAGGCATGTGACTGCAAGACCCTCTTCCGCAGCGCTGTGCAGGAAGGTCTGGCAATGCGAGACTAGGTTGGTCCTTGAGAATATAAAGGCACTGCAAAGTATTTAGTAGTGTAATGCGGCTAGGATGTCTTTACTGCTTTAGAGTGTTCTTTCATGACATACCAGCTTGCCAACACTAGTTGGGTGTAATTATTCATGGTAAACAATCAATCAATGAATCAGATATTTTGATGAGCAGAGTGACTTGACAAAAAAAACAAAGTCTCAAAGAAACAGCTTGTGTCAAAAGATTTCTACGACAAACAGTTTGTGCATCAACATATCGTGAAAAAAAGAATACAAGAAGTACATGACAGAAATGTGAGGAATTATATCAAAGTTGATGCAATAACTTCTAATATGGCTAGTTAAAATGATGTTTTGTTAATATGGCTAGTTAAAATGATGTTTTGTTAATATGGCTAGTTAAAATTATGTTTTGGTTGTAGTTGCAGAGTAAATAACGGGTCCATCTTCAAAGTAGATCATCAGATATGTATAAACAGCATATAAACAAGTACACATGTGCCTAAAGCCATGTGAACCTGAGTCTCCCCCTTGTACAGTAGGTAGGATTCTCCTTCGGCCAGCTCGTAGATGTTTGCTTTCCATTGTGGGATACCACGGTTTAAATTTGGTCTGTTAGACTTGTGTGAAATACAGGACCTTGTATTACAACAAGCAAATGCAGCATAGCGGCCATGCAAGTATTTTCACAATTCCCTGAAAGCAAACAGATTTCCCCATTGCTGGTTTCTGTGTGGTTCCACTCATTCCTTTCCCATCCGCGAGTATGCCAGGCACTACAACTGACTTTATAAAACATGTCTTGCTGAGTCATTTAGTATTTTCAATTTTTCTCCCAACAAGTCGTCCAAACCATACGACGACAGGTTGTCTATTCCTGCCCTCTAATATGACCAACCAGTGGCGTAGGCAGAAATAGTATTTTGGGCGGGCCAGTACAAAACTGATGCCATTTTCAAAAAGACGTAGAATCAGCAAAAAGGACAAACTGAAAAAAACTGCAACAATTTTACCTTCCAACATACCGCATTACAACGACAATAGCAGCACTGTCTACAACATGCTCAACCAACAAAGCTCAGTTTGTACACAACAATATAAATAAAAACATGTTGATTTTAACCTATTCAGGCTAAAATATATTTGCACCGGCACAACCAGCAGCATTGGCTCTGCACAGCACTCTTATAAAATTAACCATTTTATTGCACAAAGTGGCAACTAAACATGAACCCAAACAGCAGAGAAGGCGTTTACATACTGCATGACATAGAATAGCCTACATCAGACAGAAATCGCACATGTAACATATCCTTTGTGCATTCATAACAGCATTGTTGCTTCAGGACTATGGTCAGATCATGAGCAGCACCGAACCGAGCTGGGCCGGGCCCGGACAGATATTTAGAAATGATGTTCGGGTTCGGGTCAGGCTCGGTCACATCAGATAAGGCACTGAACATTTTAAATTTAAAAAAGCTTATTATGTAGGTGCACACCTGTGTTAACGTGCGCTTGTTACCCCATGTGCGCTGATGCGCTCATCTGTTAACATTTCCGAATGTCTTCCTACAAACGCATGTGTCATTAGTATGATAGAAAAAAAATTAGATTTTAACTGTGTCGGGCTCGGGTCGGGCTCGGACATAGATATCCTAATGCCTGTCAGGCTCGGGCCGGGCTCGGTTACTGCTCTGTCAGACGCGGGCCGGGCTCGGACAGAAAAAAGCGGCCCGATCCGTACTCTAGCTCTGCTGGGGAAATGTCTGCACATGCTGCAGAAAAGCTCGTTGTTATTTACACTGTATTCCATCCAAGAAAACTGTCCATACCACTTTAAAGAGAAGCCATTGTTGTCGCGGTAACTTTTAGCAGTACATTGCTTAACACATCCATGGTACATTGTCTAAAAAGCCAGCTAGCTAACGTTAGCTGCTGAAGGCAGCCCGGAGAGTCGGCCTGTTGTTACCATAGCAACCACCTACATTCCAAGGCTTCCTAATTGTTTGATCCTTATTCTATGGTTTAAACAGTTTCGTTTTAATCAGAAGAGAAGACACATTAAACACACACAACTAGTTCTGTTATAGTATAGTTCTATTTCTTTTTTTTTCTTTTTTTTTTTTTTACATACATTTGAATATTTTTCATAACAAAATGTATTTGATCAAACTTGGCTGGATGGGCCAGTGAGTAAAGTGGGCGGGCCAGTGCCGCCCTGGCCCATTACTGACTACGCGCATGTGACCAAAAGGAACGTTTCATAAATTAGCGCCCTACCAGTGGCAGGAAATACAACCCACAGGAGTGTTTTCACTCCTCATATCTAAACCAGAGAATGTAACGGTCTCGGTTTTAAACGTTAACGTTGTGAAATGTCACAGTTTGATGTCTGACAACAAAACTACTTTAAGTTTAGAAAAACGTTGTGGTTTAGGTTATGTTACTTCACTTCTGGTTACACACGCGACGTAGAAAGTGATTTTTTTTCCCGGAAAGTTAACAAAAACTCGCCGTTTACTTTTATTTTCAAACGAGTCACAAACCCTGGTCTCCTGGGTGAAAGTCCTGTGTTTGTTTGACCCATGCACCACCCTAACCTGTCTCCTTACGCAAAATTTGGCGCTCTTATACTTCACGTCACGCTACTTCCTGCTTTGCTCCCATTAAAAGTAATACGGCCAGTCGGCCACTAAAATAATACGGCCACTAGAGTGTGCCGCCTCTACACCCTATAAACGTAAATATGAGTCACAATTGCTGCTTGAACAAACAACTTACGGGGTGTTTTTCGGAGGAGGACAGTCTCTTTTCTCCACATCACAATGCTCTCCACTTTAAAGGGGTGTAGGAATTAGTTACTATGAAAATGGATATAGGTGGCAGAGAAACTAAACACCGAGGCTGTTCTGAATTATGTGGCAAAGATGAAAAATATCTTAGTTTTGCATAATGCTCAGATCAGACACAGCACGTACATGTACGTCTTTTGTCAGGGTCACTTTATAATCGTTGGACTTTACATTCCTGCTGTCACTTGACCAAGAGAAATGTCCAACCCAGACTCACGGCAGTTCGTGAAATGGTCACATTATTTAATCTATTGATTTGTGTTCATCAGTGTTGGGAGTAACGCGTTACAAAAGTAATGCAATTACAGTAATGTATTCCTTTTTGCTGTAACGCAGTAATGTAACGCATTACTAATTAAATTTCGGTAATATTATACTCGTTACAGTCTCAGTAACGCGAGTTACAACGCATTTTAACGCAACATTTAGTGGTGCGTTTTTTTTTAAGAATTCACCAACACCGCGACACATTTCTTCACAGGAAAAAAGAAAGCTGTATTATTTTCCTGTCGCTGTATTCGATGGTTGAGATGACTGCAGAGACAGATACATTTGCGAGATGGATATTATTTTCAGGAGTTATTACGCTGCGTTGAAGTGAGCTGTCCTGTTTCTGTTCCCGTGGTCAGAGCCAGAACCAGAGACGGTACGGACAGCATGTATGTCCCAACAGGTGACGGTACGGACAGCATGTATGTCCCAACAGGTGACGGTACGTCAGCGGCTGACAGATATAAACATGTTGGGAATTAATGTTGAGGCTTGCTACATGTAAATATCATTGCATTTTATCAGCCGTGGAGAGTAACTATGCCTGTAGTGGAATGGCTTCGAATGACGACCAAAAGCGCTTGTCTTTTACTGTGACCATTTACTGTTCAATATATTGCAGTTTTACAAACAAGAAAGTGAACAACTTGAGCCTGACGGACATGTCGCTTCTCAGTAAGCTAGCAAGAGTAGGCTACACAACAGACAACTCGTGTAGCTTACTTCAAAATAAAAAGCACTTCCTGTGACGGTTCGCAGTAAAACTAAATTACTGTTAAATAAGGTTGTGTAGGCTACCTTTTCACAAATCAGCTGTAAATCAAGTACTGTAAATAATATAAATAGTGAGTTTTAATCACACTATAATTGAACATTTCCTTTAGAGTGTTTTAAACTAAACAACATGAATTTCTTATTCAAGTGCTATAAACAAACATTTTACAACAATGCCGTACTTTTAATTGAGTATTTTCATTTTCTCCTAATTGCCTATTATACGTTTTACTTATCTATTTTTTATAGCTTTAGTTACTTTGCATATTTATATTAATTATACAAAATATGAATAATCTATGATGTATTAAAGTGGATTCACAAGCTAGCTGCCAAATCAAACTTCCCCTGTTATTTTGGTAAAAGTAACTCAAAAGTAATGCAAAAGTAGTGTAACGCATTACAATTCAGAGACAGTAATATTGTAATATAACTAATTACTCTCAAATGACAGTAACTAGTAATCTATAATGTATTACATTTTGGAAGTAACTTGCCCAACACGGGGACGTTTTTCTCCTTTTTTTCGTGGTGGCCAGCATGAAAATGTAAAGTAATGTATTTCAATGGGAAGCATATTTCGTGATCACAGCACGAAAGCGGTAGGGAGTAGTATGAAAAGCCAAAAATCTGCGTAGGGAGGTTGGTCGGGGTGATGGATGGGTCAAACAATACAGGACTTTCACCCAGGAGACCGGGGTTTACAGTCTGTCGAGACAGTGAAACGAGATCAACAGCAACATTTGTTGTTTTTAAATGCCTACAACAACCTATGTGAATTATGACTCGTTTCCGTCGGCAAAAAGTTGACTAAACGTCTTAGGGAAGTGGCTTGGTGGATGGTTGGGCCCACACTGTTTAAATGCTGTGCTCAACCAACAGTCAGAGATCCTTTCATAACTTTAACTAGGTAGTTTTTGTGCCTAAACCTAACCAAACCTTATATATTGCACTGGCAGATCAAAGAGGGTAATTTAAAATCATTTTGTGGTGAAAGTCATTTTTTTAAGAGTTTTGAAAGGCACTGACTCACGATGCCATCCTGCTGATAGAATCAGAAAATGCTCATATTGGTTGTTTTGTAACTACATGACAAACACCAGACCAGACAGGAGGGGGCAGAGACAGGACTTCCAGGATCAGGGTCGTCAACAGTCATGGCATCACAGATTCTGATTCTGATTCTGATTTTGTCAAGAGGCCGAAAGAAATTGGCCGTGCTAGGCTCTCAGTCAGCTCCTCATGAGGCGTCCTAGATGCATATTTGTCTATATGGTCTATATGGTCTATAATAAAGTCAGAAAATAGTTAAAATGCCATGTCATAACTTTGCTAAACCGCAAGAAGACGTCATCAAATCATTTTTGTTTTGTCTGACCAACACTTCCAAAACCTAAAAATGTTCCGTTTTGTATCGCACAAGACAAAGAAGAGCAGCTATCCTCGCATTTTAGAAGCCGGAAGTGCGGAATAGTTTGTTGTTTTTACTTGGAAAATGACATTCGCAAGGAATTGATGATCAAAGCAGTTGCAGATTATTTTTCTTTCAATTGACTATATTGACTATTACATGAGTGTATGAGAGATGGTGTATGGGTAGTCTATATCCAGGACATTCCACTTCTGGGATTGCTCTCGCTCTGCCGGAAATTCCGCCAGCTTTTCAGATGTCCGTTACTTTCTGCCTTCTTTGTGTTGTAATTTAAAACTCTGGTCGATTTCTGAGGACTATGGTTAACTGCTCCTCAGATCTCTGCAGGGTAAATCCAGACAGCTAGCTAGACTATCTGTCCAATCTGAGTTTTCTGTTGCATGACTAAAACAGCCTTTGAACGTACGCTTGTTCCACCAAAACAAGTTCCGACCTTCCCGAGGCTATTTTGCAGCGGCACCGTGGCTCCGCTTGGTGCTTAACGCCGCCCAAGACGATTGTGATTGGTTTAAAAATTCCCGGAATTCTGTGTGGACTGGTAAGACCCTCTTCCGCAGCGCTGTGGAGGAAGGTCTGGCAATGCGAGACCAGTGTATCAGTAATGCTTTGAGGACATTGCGAAAGGGTTAATGTTAGGATTAGGGGTTGGGATGGCTGTTTTATGTTTCCCTGGAAATTGGTCTTATATGTCATTCAATGTAAGTGACGCGCTCACCTTAATGAGACAAATGAGAAAATGTTCTATTGTTTCGATGTATCGTGGCTTTAACGCATCATTTTATTCCACAGCCGCGGTGGTTGGTTTGCTACAAACACCTCACAAAGTGTTCACAGATGGTGTAAAGTTGGCAGACACATAACTGTCCCTACCAAATTTATATTTTTTTGAAGTTATTTCTCATAACCTGAGAACTTTGAAAGAGAAGGTTTAAACTTCACTTGGCCACCAGCACTGGCAGACAGGAGGAAATCTTTCCAAAGGGCTATATTATGAGGAAGGTTAATTGGTAAGGAATACAATTATGTCTTTGAGTCCCCTCAGTGTCAGTATCACGCTCTCTTTTTCTCTCTGCTTCACTCCACCCCTCTCTGCCTTCCTGTCTCTCTCTTAACAAGTTACTGAAAAAAATGTGTTTCCAATTAGGCAGCAGAGGGAAAAGGAACAACTCTCAACTGCGAACACTACAATAAATGTATGTGGGAACAGTTGCATTTACGTCGTGAGATACAGGCTAAGTGGGAAAATTGTGAATGAGTGAATTAAATGCACTTGTCTCCTGTGTTAAGAGATAAAAAAAAAAATGCACCAGTGTCAAGAAAAGTCTGTTTTTTATTTTATTATTTGCAGACAAAATGTCTCTACGTGCAAAAAAAAAAAGAAAGATCATTAACACCCTTCATTTAAAAATGAATTCTTTTGCAGTGTGTGTCTGTATGTGTGCGTGAGGCGTGTGTGTGCGCGACGTCATGTGCAGACAAAGGTCCTCTCCTGCAGAGTGTGTGTGTGGCAGAGAGAGAGAGAGAGAGAGAGAGAGAGAGAGAGAGAGAGAGAGAGAGAGAGAGAGAGAGAGAGAGAGAGAGAGAGAGAGAGAGAGCTTGGCGGAGCCGTCGCGCCAGCGCACAGAGGCACGGAGACGCAGACACGGAGCATCAGGGCGACTTCATCTGGGAACGAAACAACACAACAACTTGACAAAACAGGGACACACCGGTGGGCGAACAACAACAACAACAACAACGTAGGAGGTATTCTCTGCACGGACATAAAATGAAAGGGTTACCTGGCTGTATTTTAGATTTGGAGTCGTTTATTACACCGCTGCGACTTTGACACAAGAGTTGCGCAGAGTCTCTAGGAGTTGTCTGTTGGAGGCATTTCAGGCACCCAGAATCAAACTTGACTTGGGCATCCAGGAACCAGTCAGGGAGTACGCTAAAGTACCTACTGCGCTCTTTGGAAAGGAAAGACACAGTAAGTATTTCTTCTCTTTATCCTGCTTATTGCATCAATCCTTATAAATTCAATCACATTTGCTCCAAACGGGGTGCAATTTCTCTTCTTTTTCTTCTATGGCTCACTTATGCACGCACGCATGTGGGCATCTTTACATAATCAAAGTATACCTGCCACGTAGACGCGTTGGGTTGAGATAAAGGCTTTGATGGCATTAGCAGATGCTGCGCACACCGTTATTTCGTTAGGAGACGTTCGGCTGTGCGCACTATATGGGCTCGGGAACGGGGACGCTGCAGGAACGAAGGGACTTGTTTCGCCAGAGCTAGACTCTTTATCAAACTCTGGGATTGGAACAATATTTGTGGAGTGAGTGAGCGGAAAAGAGAGGAAAAAAAAAAAAAAAGCAAAACAAGCGGGCGTTGGGTCTGGGAGTGAAGGTTTGACATCTGTCTTGATTTTCCACGCTGATCTGCAGTCAGAGAATGTGTTTTGGAATTTTCTTTTCGTTTTTCTTCATTGAATCCCTTCCTCTCTGCCAAATGTAACCCCACTTCCCTTAAAAAACAAAACAAGTTATCCATAATCCAGGATCAGTTGTCCTCCCAACAGGAAATACTTGTGTCAGCACATGAAGGTGGAATTGCAAAAACATGATGAAGAGGCCAGCAGCAGCAGATTGATAGTCCTCAAACATTTCTTGTGGTGTTGGCATCCTCCCAAAATATACGCCTTGATGCTGTCTACTACCGGCTGGAGTCGATACACCCTGCTGTGACCTGGACTCAGGCCTTGAAATACAACAACAATCTCACCAACTAACCTCACTCCTCGCTGAACTCCGTTAAATATGAGACAAAGGCTAAAATGATGTGACGTGCCACCAAAACAGGATCAGAAATTCTAGGTGTGTGATTCTCACCTGCAACGCGAGTGGAGATAAAGAATGTGCGTGGCTGTGATTGTTACGCGTTGTCGTGCTGTGACAGAAATATGAAAATAACATCATATGTTGTGTTTCCAAAGGTATTATGTAAAAAGTCAAAAGAAACATCATCCCTTTGCATATATAGTTCCGGCTGTGGCCAGGTGCATCCTGTGGTTCTTGAATTCAAGTACAGTCGTGATCACTCATGCAAATAGTTATGGTTTTTCATTCACATAAAAGGTGCTTATGAAGATCATTATCAGTCAAGTTATCAAGTGTAGCATGAACAGATATTTTAGTTGCTGCAAAGTTCATAATACATTGAAGCTGTGCCTACTACAGGGCTTTTGCCAGGGGCGATTCTAGGATCAGACCTTTAGGGGGGCTCAGCCCCTAATGACAATGTGACATGGATACAGTGCCTGGCAAAAGTGTTAACCCCCCCTCCCCCTTGCTAAATCAGTAATTTAATTATCTGATAATCTCTGAGCTAGCTACTGAACAACAATGTCAGCTAACGTTTTTTGACACTATTAACACTATGATGGAACTAAACCTGACACTGACTATAAGTCACAGTAATAACGACCAATTTGACACAATGTTCAGCATTTTTAGTTGCTTACGATTAAATTCTGACAGATTAGAGCGAGACTCAGCCAATGGCCGATTGGCCAACCCTATGTTTCTGTTAACCCTTTCCTTGACGGGGTTAGAGGTGTATAGCATTGGCATCAGCGACACAGGATATTAAATCTGTTTCAAGCCCTTTGAACCTGTAATTGTTAATTGTTTGTTTGTTCGCAAACTCTTAACTTGAAGCATTAAAGTTGGTTTAAAAAAAAAATAATTTAAATTTTATTTTATTATTATAATTTTTAGGGGGGCTGAGATGAAATTTAGGGGGGCTTGAGCCCCCATAAAAAGGGTCTAAAACCGCCTATGGCTTTTGCACTGATCTTCTGCTTGCCGACAGTTTTTAGAGCTACCTGACATAAACCCCGTATCGTAGACAGATCGGCATTGGCTCGTACGGAAGCCCCTAAAGGGACATGGGAGGGTTTTTTTTCTTCTGGTGTGCACAGGATACTTTCTGGCACGCACAAGAATCTGAGTAGCAGTCAGAATGGCTGCCGGGGAGGAGGGATTTATCTTTCTGTAAACGCAATGAAATGTCTTGATAGTGTCTTCAACAAACTTAGATGACTAATGATTAACCAAGATAAGGCAACTGTTAACTGATTTCATGCTGTGAATGTGAAATATTAACTTTAGCCACATAACGATAGCAGTACTTTGTTAGCTTCATTTTGCTAGCCTTAGATTGGTTTCACTAGATACTTTTGCGTGTGCACCAGAAAGTATCTTGTGCGCACCAGAAAGTTTCTCATGCACACAAGAAAAAAAAGAAGTCATGTCATGTCATGTCCCCTTAGGCGCTCCGCTTGAGTGTGATGTGTGAACTTCTCAAAACCCCGAGATAAGGCTCGCTGGTGTCTGTAAGACACATTCCTGAGCTAAGTTCCAAATTGCATTCGTTTCACATTTAAAGGCATACTATGTAACTTTTCCCTCTTTCCCCGCTCGCAATTGTGGCCGTGCTCTGTGCTCAAAGTGCTAATTATTATTTAAACTTTGACCTTGTTGCCGCTGACCATTCAAGGCGCAACCAATTCCAACAGCTGCGCTTTGCCTCTTTGGCGCCCGACCTCGCGGTTTTGCCGCAGATCATACGTAGGCGGCTTTAGTATGTACTGCAGCTGCCCTTACAAAGTTATGTGTTGCATGCAGTATGCATACAATTGCGACATACTACTTCTTCATAACATTGATTTGATGCCTTGAACTTTGACCTTCTTGTTCACTTATGCTGCGCAAAGGATTCTGGGTCAGAATAGCAAGAAAAGCATGCTGGCTAGTATACTGCAAAATATGACCAGATGCAGCAGGACATCCTGGTATTTTTGGCATACTGCATTTGAAATAGCCTCCTATGCATTAGGACATACTAAATCATTATGTGGCATACTAAATAGTATGGTAGTATGGGTATTGGAATTCAGGGCAGATATCTAGCAGGCTTAATATCTGGAGCTGTCAGGGACTCTGTCGGGGAGCTTCAGCCAGTGAGAACGCAAGACATGGGCTGAGGGGAAACCAGGGGGAGGGGTGGCCTGTAATTCACTGTATGTGTTGCATTTGCAACACGGACCAAAGTTGTTATTGTTGTACGCGGAGAAAAGGCTACAAATTGTAAAAACGTGTGGAAATAGAATATTTTGTGAACATGTGTGCCGTCAACAACACTCCCTAAAAGTGCTCAGATTTTTCTTTTTCTTCGTTTCATCGCTGTTTTATTGTTTTATTTAGTATTATTATGTGTGCCATTGACAACACCCTCTTAAAAGTGCTTTGTCTGATTTTTCTTTTTCTTCTTTGTTTTATTGCTGCAAATCAGCCACCAACAACTTGGAGCGCTTGTTCCTGGTGGACATCCAAAAATCCTGCCCCGCATATGGTTTTTCATCATGTCCCGTGTCACTTCTCGCATGTGTTTTTATGACAAAAAAAAGTAGCGTGGAGACTAGACTCAAGGATGCTTCCTGGTGAAAGATCTAGTAGTGTGTGAGCCCCCAGTCGATGGTGGGTCCGGTTGTGTGAAAACAAGACAGCAAATTGTGTAGTGAGAATTGTACAGCCAACTGGAACTCAGCTTAAGAAACTGTTGTGTGTTCAGGAAGCGGATTCAGAGGCCACTAAAGCTTACACTTGTGACTCTTAGTGAGCAACATCTTAACCACCTGTTGTTTTTTTGCCCAACGTGTGATGGTCGATGATTCTGACCAACACTTTGGCCCAAAGCAGAATATTTTAATAACTGCAGGCTGAAACTTGGTGCTTGTGTTCCCAGAGGAAAATTTCTAATCTCGCTGGAGTCACTCGACATTTCATTAGAAGCAGGTCAGGTCAGAATTTTCACGTGACCAACAATTTAGTCTGTTAGAACAAAACTAATGGCCTTTTTGCTATGAAATGTGTGTACATTTGAATTATTTTAGTGACTCCTTGATCTTTCCCTCTAACGTCATCAACAGGTCAACATTTTATGATTGATTTGTCCCCTTGAATTACCTTCATCCCAAAACTCAAAGAGAGATACGAATTGACTTAAAGCACTTAAATGCTCCCCAGAAGATTGCAGATGGGGCCCACAGGTGGCACAGAAGTAAAGTTTAGTTAAAGCTCCCATCCGCCTCTTTACACCCTCGCTTTGTAGAGCTAGCATTGTCAAAGACTGCAGTGAACAGAGGGTTAGTCACTCCAAATTGTGAGGAAAAATAGGAAAACTGACAAAGGATAGCGAGAATAAGAAGAAGATCTCTATCCATTTTGGTCATAACATGAAATACCCTTTACTGACGCCTTTAAGACAATTTATCATCTCTGTTAACGAAAAAAATAAAAATAAATGGACGGATCAGTGTGAAATTTGCTCTGGATGGTCATTATTTCACATTTTTGGTTTTTGGTGATCCCATGGCTTTTCTTTTTTAACATTTCCACATGCACCTAAAAAAAAAACGAAGTTTCTAATTCATCAGTTTTTTTAACTGATCATAAAGGTCTACTGCAAAAGAAAAAAAAAAGCCATATGCTCCCTGCGTGCTATCCTTGCCCTTTTGATGTTACCCAATTAATACTGATCTGAGGCTCAAATGGTGTGTGTGTGTGTGTGTGTGTGTGTGTGTGTGTGTGAATATTCACAAGAGATGGCAAGAACACTGTTTACCTCCCACCCACTGCCACAAACCCCAGGGGGGCTTTGATGGTATAGTGGAGTGTGAGAACCATTTACACTTCTGTAGATAGATTAGGTCAATAGCTTTCAAGCTGTTTTAGTTATGGAATCCACATTCTCAGAATAATGTATCACAATGAGTCATGTATTGACTGTTGACTTAATACTTTGCAATACTTTCCTGGTTGAAATATTTCATCCCATATTGACTTTAAACTAGGCTGAGACACATCCAGCAGTTCCAGAAGGATAGAGCAATAGGGTCTTCAGCGTTTTCAGGCTTGTGCTGAAAATAAGACATTTAAGTTTTCCACTTTTAACATCAAGAATTATTATTACAGTACTTATTAAGGAATTCCTCAGAAATAGGGCTGCAGCCCACTTGGTGTGCTGACCTATGGTTTATGGCCAGTTTGGTCTGCTTTAAGTCATTCTTACCAATTTGAAGTAAACACTCAACTGCAAATGTGAAACTGCAATTTTTTAAGAACGAAAGCAAATAAAGTCTTGAGTGATTAAAGACTATTTAGATGGATGGCATTTAAAGGTGCTGTAGGCAGGATTGTGAAGATCCAGGATTTAGCCAAAGAATTTGAACATCGACAACTTCTCAGTCCCTCCCCCCTTTCTGGTAAAGCCCAAATGGTCTCCTACGCCCCTCCCCCCACAATGGAGAATGAATGTGTGTGCATGAGCTGTGATTGACACGCAGTTAGACACCCCCCTCCAGCCCTGATTGGTGCATCTGAACAGGGAGCGGTGGATTTTTACAAATCACACTACAGGCTGTAGGTGGTGCCAGAGGAGCTGGATTATTTTTTTAAATTACCTGCTTCATGTAGTTCTACTGGCATAGGGTCAGTTTCAGCAAATATGACAGAAAGTTAGTTTTATAAGTCTTACCTACTGCATCTTTAACTCACAATGGCAAAATTAGCTTCCTTTCTGAGCAAAAAACACAAAAACACATTCCCTTTTTACCCATATCCTAATAGTAATGGATGTAATAAAATGCATATTAATCATCATTTCACCATAAGCACAGCTACTGCAGTGTGTTATGACATGAGGAGATAAGAGATTACAGATGACAGGGAGCGATTTCACCAGAAAAACAGTTTTGAAACTTTGCCAGCTCGTGACCGTACGGAGCAATCTGCAAGAAATAATTATTTAAAGTAAGAAAGGTTGAGCTCCTGTTAGATGCAATTAACTATATTTTATATTTTAGTTTAAGTCTTAAGTTTCCAAAACAATTCACAACTGATTTTTAATTTATCGGCCATCCAAATGTTTATGTATCATAAGACCTTTTCAGTGGATAATCACACTGTGTTTCCCTGGAAATGACTCAGCCACACTCCAAACATGGGGGAGAAGATAGTTCTCAGGAACTCAGTGGTTTCCTCAGCAACACAGGGAAGAAGTGCAGGCTATTAGTGCTTAAAGTTCAGGTTGATAGATTTGACAGGATTATAGAAACGCACTCATCCCAAAGTTATTCCACAACTTGAGAGAAGCTGAAAAGCTCAAAGAGGATAAGCCGATACCTCTGACATCTGACCTCCTCCTTGCTCAAACTAAACAAACCTCCCACTGCAAAGACTTATCGTCTCCCCTGAAGATGGCTGTTTTATGTTTCTCTGCATGAGCTCTGACATCTGTCAAAAAGAAAGGGTCCTTGAAACATCTGTGTTGTGATTACTGAAGGCATGGTTTCTCCTCCCCCTCGTCTAAGGACCTGCATTCCACCCATTCTTGCTCCCAACGTCCAGATTGTATCCACATTCATGCAGGTAACAGGGTCACACTTTATGAACCATTGTGGCAGAAATGAAGTTTCCCCCAAGGCCATGTGAGCAGTGAAATGATTCAAGCAAGAGCTCTAACAGCCGTAGAAATAGTAAAGATACAACAAATAGTTACAAAGATGTTTTTTTTTAACAATTTGTTTATCGACATCTTCAATAAAAGAAGCAATATCAGTGCACAATAGTGTAACAGTAGACCATGTCATTGTAAACCGATCCTAACCGTGAGTTTGGTGATCCGTTGCACCCCTAACCCAAACCATCTTTAACAAAAGGAGTAAGCCTGCATCGCATGACAAAGGAAATAAAGACAGAATAGTAATTCCAGTTATAAATTAACACACAAATAACATAAATACATAAAGCATATAGTAATAATGACAATAGTAATGACAATATTATGAATCAAGTTAAAAAAAGATTTGAAGAAGATTATCTCTTAAGTGTTCTTTACATTTCTACGCATGCTGGTATTCACGTTGTTTTGGAGCTTCACAGTACAACCGTTGCCTTCTAATCTATTAGATCTTCAGCCAGCATTTCTGAGGGAATTTTGTACCAAAGATGCAAATGGTTCTTCTTCAGTTTCAGTTTCCCACGCTCGTGTATCAATCCGTGGTCAGACCACTACTTCTTCAGCGGCTCAACATGAACAAGCGGGCGATCACATCTTCAAGGCATGTCGCACCACCACGTAGTTTCCCCTGCGGCTCTGGCCCTGATCATGCTTTTGGTTTGCAGTGACATGGGACTTGTTGCGGAAACACACAGCGATCGATCCATCGACTGCAGCCAAAATCAGTAACAACAGACGGCAAAACTCATCTCTCATATTCCTCTGGTTGGTCATCGGCCACTAATGTGAGGCTGTCCTCATTTTTGTTTGTGATCATTGGGTTTGGAAGGTCCACACTTGCACTCCTTAGATTGAACAGAAGAGGAAGAGACGAAGTTTCGCTTAGAACTGGACTTCTTGTAATTCAAGGTGTTAGGAACACTCCTACCAAAACCAGGCAGATAAAACAAGGGGTAGTGCATAAGCAGTGCTCCAATGCTTTCAACACATTGGAATCTATTAAAAAGTTATTGTATATAGTGCTGAGACATCCAACAAAATATGTCTCTGTGGCTTTTTACAAAGTGCCACTTGGTTTTGATAATACAGAATTGCATTGTTTGACAAAAATAAGGTGGAGGCGAAGAAAATCAAAGCACAAGATGGAGTGTCATTTCCACCACCTAGTCTGTTATTTCTCTATCAGGACACCTTAGAGATTATTATCACGCTTATGTCACGGCCACTTGGCAAAAAGAAAAGCTGTGTTAAAATCCTCACCCAACTTTGCAGACAGTTTTATCCCAGTCTGTTTGAGCCTGCATTCACGCTGCCTGCGTCGGCCGTCAGATGGTGCGGCAAAAACGCAGGTCTGCCCATTCATTTTGAATGAGGGTAGTGCGTTTAGGCTGCAGCGGTGGGGATGCTGCAGGGGGGAGCCGAAAAAAACTGCAGCAAAACTGTCAGTCCGTTGTGAGACGGTAGTAAACATCACTGTCTCTATCGCTGCCACAAACAAGTTTTAAAACGCTACGAGGGTTAAAAAAACGAAACACAAGCACTTAACTGCCCAGGAGTTTGTGTAACAGCGGACATTTTCCTGCTACAACAATGCATAGTCCCTTGTCCCTTTTCTTTCTCTCTTTCTCCGTCAAATGAAGCTGCCTTCAAGTGCGGTCGGAAATGTCGAGATCTGTAAACAGGGACTGCCCATTTCTCCGACGCTCCATTTTTCCGACTTCTCAATAACCCGAAAAATTCCTTTTGGTCCTACAGCCCACTAGTCCGACGTCCCTTTGGTGGCGAAATTACGAATCCCACTATGGCCACACCAAGACCCGCCCTACAAAACAGCTCGATTGGTTAGGGTTAGGCATTTGACATTGAGTGGTTAAGGTTAGGATAACTGATTGGTCAGGGGATAGGACCTGTACAAATGGGGTTACGTTACCTTGCGTAAGCATGGACACCGGATGTTGGACTAGTGGGCTGTAGGACCAAAGGGAATTTTTCAGGTTATTGAGAGGTCGGAACATTGGTGTCGGAGAAATGACATGGCACCCTATAAACGATCTGACGGAAAACAGTAATTGTGAAATATAAAGTCTACTTCCGCCGCACAAAACTGCGGGAAATCGCAGCGTCCCCTTTTGCTGGTGTGAATGGGCCCTAACTGTTGAAGACGTCCTGTTGTATGATTTTATTGCTGGCCGTTGTATATTAATGAGGAAGTACTGGAGACTCTTCTGGCTGTCAGACACTTGCTGCTTCTACACAAGGAGATATAAATGTTGACGCAGAGGTCCTTATCAAACTCTTCAGCCATTTTTAACAATGTGAAAACAAAATTGTGGTCTTGACAGGAAGCTTTTCTTGTCAGTTTGATGACACAGCTGTCATTGTGTGTGTATGTGTGTGTGTGTGTGACACAAAGAATGCAGTTTAGGATAGTAGACATGTTTGACATTGTTATCTTATAATGTGGTTACTGTATGTTGGGATGATAACATGTGGCCATCATGAGAATTGTTTATCATGTGTTCCAGTGGTTCTCTACCTTTTTGCTTCCCCTGTCACATGCTACATCCAACCTGATCTTACAGAAATATTTAAAAAGAGCCACAACACATTAAATAGCGGTGGCACGTAATTTGTTAAAATTACATTCTGGTGCCATGGAAACAATGTAAGTTTAGGCAACAAACCTACTTGGTTAGGTTTAGGAAAAGAACATTGTTTGGGTTAAAATAAGTACGTCACGTATGTAAGTTCAGTAGGCTATGTCACATGACTTTAGTACGGATTTTAGTGGTTGGCACTGCTGAGTACTGCGCTCGATCCCCAGTCTGGGCCTTACTGTGTGGAGAATGTATGTGGGTGGGTGGCGTGGTTTTTGTTCCGGGTGTTCCGGTTTCCTCCCACCACCAAAAACATGTATGTTAGGTTAGTGCTCCTGTCAGCGTTCAGGACAAAAACAGCTGGAGTTGGGTTTTAACAAGATCGGTTCGGGCACGTCATTTTAACACATTACCTGCCACCACCACATAATGTGGTGTTAAGAGGTCATGGTCATTTCATGTATTTCTGTAAAATCAGAGACATCTGGTGAAGATTTAATGTTTCCATAAAAATAACCCTCTCAGGTTGCTTCATTTCAATAATAATTCTTAGAGAATGTACAGAAGAGTTGTTGTACAACCTAGAAGAACAGCTAGCAGCTGGTTAGCAAGTTGGCTAGTAGAGTTGAGCGCAGAAAAATGAGTGAAAAGTCATGTTATCTTTGAATGCCCTGCGGGAACCACGTCTCACAGCCCTGCAGTGTCTTTATCATATCCAGACGAGTCAGGGAAATGGAGACTGGACTGAGGAAATAAAAAAGAAATACAACGGAGACAGAAAGAGAGAGAAAAGCAGGCAGGCACATGCCTACTTGCCCGCAGGTTCGCAGCCATACACAAGTCCGTTTTTAAGGTCTCGGCATACCTGTTGAGCACCATTTACTTCGCAGACTCATGCTCACTGCCTGCAAATATGAATGTGTACGTATACTGTTGTCTGTGCTGTCATTGTTGCTGGAGCTGCCATTGTACTCCACCCAGTTACATTTACTACAAAGTGTGTTTACTGTGAAATGTAAGCAACACTAATATCTTGACAGCATGCGTTGACATTCCCGGAGATGGAACAATGACACTGTTACCAAATACTGTATGTGCTGTAGTGGACCTCTAAATCTAAACTGTCACCTATACTGAGAAACATACATATCATGATTGTATTCCCATACAAGTTAGACAAAAGGTCATTGGTCAGAGTGTTGGGGTGTTGATATTGGTCACTTCTAATCAGCTGATGGTCACACCACGATCTTGGCGTACTGCGGTGTTAAACATTTCCACAGCACAAGCTGCCATGGCACAATTTCGGAGGCTCGTGCTGGCGGGCACCAGAGGCAGAGGCATCAGCTTGCGAACGAAACATGCGGTGGCCCTTACTGCACAGGGGTGTTCAGACATGAATCCCATTAATTTCCCACCTTGCCACTCTTTATTCCTCATTTTTTAATTGTGTGTGTGTGTGTGTGTGTGTGTGTTTTTAACCCTCATTAACCCTCATTGGTTAAAATCATGTACAGGATGTCTCAAGTTAGTCATGGGAAAGACCAGAAGAGGAACCAAAACCTGCTCGAATGAGGAAATAATTGTTTTACAATAAACCCAGCTGTATCTTAAGATGTTATCTTCAGTTGAACTTGGTGACTCATCTGAGGTTTGCACTGGACAGTGATACTCTGTTGTGTTGGCTCTGTGCAGCACTTTGGAGTGCTGTGAAGTAAACCATGACGATGACGTTACATTGCTGACTCTCCACTTTCAGCTGACTGTGTTAATATTATTCACATCAGGTGAACAGCGTAGTATGCTACTAAAGAAATACAGACGCAATCCATCTGATTAGAGAATAAAATTTTTTTTCGCAGTCAAGAAAGGAGTAGAGTGCAAATGAGTAGGCCTATTCTTGGATGCGGAAGTTGGAATATTTGTTGAAGAGAAGACAATTTTAGAACTGAAAAAAGGGGTGCTTTCTTCCTACAAGAGGAAGGCTACATGTGAGTGAATACTAGTTAAGTAGCCTGAATGTTGTCAGATCCACAAAAAGATCAGTGATTTATTTAAAAAGACAAGTCAAGTTGGAAGATTCCTGTTTTTTCTTAAAATTTTAAAACGCCTTTATTAGCTGGACTTAAAAAAGTGTTGGATTGGCTGCTTCACCCATGAATCAAACTGTACTTGCTGGCAGCTATTAAAAGTAGGGACAAGTTTGCATTCCAGAGAAAGATAAAAGTAACAGCCTGTTGCATTGCTGGTCTTTTGTCTTGTGTTGCTGCGGTGATGAACATGAAGCTATTGTAAAGTGACCTTCTGTGCATCTTCAGATTTGATGCATTATTCTTTACTGAGAAACCTTTTTCATGTCTTAATTATTACTGAAGACTGTTAATGAAGTCACCTTCTTTTCCCAGATTAGTTAAAATCTAGACGCACCCTAGCGGCAGCAAATGTAATTTGCAGCCAGGGTCAGTCTAGCAACTTTCCGTTGACTTGCGAGCTGGAAAAACCAAATTCTGGTCAGGCCAATCACATTGTGTATAGAGTGGGTGGGCGGGCTTAACATTAGCATAGCAGAGTTCCGCGTGAATTCCCTGCTACTTGAAAACAAAGAAGATGGCTGCTGCTGCTGGCGAACAGCGGCCTTTGGAATCGGCTTTGGCCGAGACTCTGGAAGACATGGAGTTAAGCACTGAAGTCATTCTTAAAAAAGGAAGATGTGTTCGGAGTTTTGCCGACCGGATACGGCAAAAGTTTAATCTATCAACTAACGTTGCTCTGGTTGGCTATGAGTGCAGAGGGAATTTGAAAGACCGCTTATCCCGTTTTTTGGAAAAACCCATAATGACAAAGCGAAAACATGTGTTTAGATATTCCTCCAAATGTTTTAAGAAGTCAATAAATTAAATCTCTCATTTACATAAGTATTCAATAAGATTTTTCTCCCTATGGTGAGACAAAATGCAGCCAAATAACTCCGAGGTCCTTGAAGTAAACCTGCTCTGGAGTGCACACAACCTCAGCCTGTTCACCTTTCAGCACGACAAAAACCTGAAGCATACAGCGATGCCAATGCTGGAGTGGCTTCAGGATAAGTCTCTGAATGTCACTGGATGGCTGAGGCAAAGCCTGGACCTGAACACCATAAAACATTTGTGGAGAGAAATGAAAGGATTTGCCAGCAAGAATTTATATTTATAATTTTATAATTTATACTGTTTATTGATCCCCAGTGGGGAAATTACAATTTACACTCTGTTTGTTAGAAATCACTACACACAGGCCTGAAATACACACACATGCTCAGGCCCTATTCATGCACAAATGGAGAGATGTCAGAGTGAAGACAAGATGGGAGAAACTGCTCGAATGCACAATTGCTATTGCTGCCACATGTTTTCGCTTTGTCATTTTGGGTTATTGTGTGTGCATTGTCAATCCATCTATAATTGCAAAAGGTGAAGGGGTATGAATACTTCCAGAAGCCACCGTATGTCTTTTTATTCCCTCTTTTTCTTTTATTATTTTGTGAAGCACTTGGCATACTGTTGTCATAAGTACAAAAAAAAGAGAGTCTGGTCTCGAGAAAGTGAAACATGTACAGTTTGACTGAGGTCAGGTAACTTGGCCGGTCAACAACATTCCACTGCTTGGCCATAGAAACTCTTTGGTTGTCTTGTCTGTGTGTTTAAAAATACTGACCTGCTGCATTGTTCTAAAATTGGAAATTTGGGGATTTAACCTTAAAGCTAAAAGTCAGCAAATGTAATGTGCTGAAACAGAACCCAAACAATCAAAACACGTCACTTTCCAAATACTTACAGACTGCACTGTATTTCACAATTTTCAATAGTGTTGTTTCAAAAATGTATTTTGCATAAAATATGTTTTCAGTGTAATGCATATTGTACACAACCCTTTCAAATTGACGTTCAATGCATTGAAAATGCATGCAAGCATATGTTTTCATTTCATAGTACAGCATTAGGGGATTTTGACAAGCGACAGTCCCGGAGCATTCCTTTAGTGATGAATTTGAAGAACGCTTTTGAGTCAAACCCCTGAAATCTCTGCAGACCGCAATGACGCAATCCCATATTGCATCTGAGCGACGGTGATGTAATCTGTGAAATCTGTCTCCAATAGTATGATTTCATTAGGGGATGACTGAACACACCCAACAATAAACTGCACAGCAACCTGACACATATGGTTTAAGGCTGTTTATCTGGACGCGTTCATTGTTAAATAATGAAACCAACAAATCTGTAAATGCATTAAAGTATACATACTGTATCTTTTTGCGTCAGAGGGATGTCAAGTGTTTCCCTATGTTGGATCCGAGTGGAATTACAGTATGTACTGTGTCTTTGTGTGTTAGTTTAGGTGTGAAAGTGGTGTACATGTATTTGTGAGCTCATGCTGCTCTAAACTGCATTTCTGAGGGCTTTAAAAGGATTAATTTCATGCTTATATATTTTTTTCCTGTTCCTGCCATTTAGCTTAAAAACCTGCTTTGCATAACATGTGGAAAAGATCATAGCAGAAAGACCTTGAAGCAAAGAAGCTTATTAGATGGACATTTACAAAATGAAAGAGTGTGTTATACACTGCTCCGCAGATAATAACCCATGAGTTGGATTTTGGTTGCCACTAGGCTTTCCCGAGCTATGATCCATGGAAGAATTTATAGCCAAATTAAAAAGGCTTTTAGATGTTATTTATGATTGGCTGTTATTAAGAAATCAAACATTGCTTTGAGTGGCTTTGGAAAAACAGAAGCCACTGTGAAAGCCACTCAGCCTGTCCCTACGGAGCTGTGTGTAATTTAGCATGTTGACTCCTTCTCCCTGCGGAATAAAACAATATTTTGTCAGAGCACATCCCTGACTAAATGCTCCAGAAGAAGCTTCTGTTGGTGGTGTGATGAAATGCTGCTTCTTCAGTCTCCTGTAGTGTGGTTTCCTTAGTATCATTCTGGGAAATGCACGTTTTGTTTTTTTAATAGTTGCTGTCAACTTCGATTATGTTTTGTGTCTTTTCTACAATAGATAGATTCCCCTAATTTTATTCTAATCTATTCTATTTATGTCGAGTCAGTGCCAAATAGGTATTTCAGATTCTGGTAGAGCTGAGGTTGGCAAGGGTTATCATGGTTACGCGTCTCCAACCGGCAAGGAGGCTCTCAGGAAGTGATGTTGTAATTACAGCTCAGTGCATCCTAAAAGATACATACAGTACTACTGTTGATTCAGACAAAAGTATGTTGAACGATATTCTCACATTTCCAGACCTATCTCCACAGCGCTGTGGAGTAAGGTCTGGCTACACCACACATACATTCTGGGATAGGAAAAAAAAAAAAAATGCACTGGGTTGTTTTTTTAACCAATCACAATCATCTTGGGCGGCGCTAAGCTCCAGATGCAGCGACTGTGGCTCTATAAAATGGTCTCGGGAAGGAACTTGTTTTGGTGGAACATTTGCACCACGCAATACGCCACATATAACATTAAATGAAGTGAACTGTTCACACAATACAGTAACGTTAGCTATTGAAATTAGCTGGATACATGGTTAAACGTAATCTGCTCTTACCAGTGTATCTCCGTGTGAACTTCGTCCAAAGCAAAAATATCCCAGTTAAGAGAGTAAATGCTGTAAACATATTCTTTGTAAATCTTTACAACCATTCCCCGAAAGAACCAAGCAGGCCTGTCTTTTTCAACATGTTCTCACACTCATCTCGTAAAATATGGACGCTTGGTCAGGTGCCTTTGTCGTTCTTATTGACGCTAAAAGTCTCCTTTAGCGATTTAAGTAAACACGCTTGGTTGGGACTATTGCCGTCCCTTTAGCGCTATAAGTCAACGTGCTTGGTCAGGAAAAAGGTCGTGGGTGGGCTTACGGTTCCGTGACACGCGGGAACTACGGGACGGTTGGGTCTAGGAAAGGGTCGTGGGTGGGTTGGGTTTAGGAATGGGTCTTGGGTGGGCGTACGGTTCTGTGACACGCGGGAGGAAAGAAAAAAGCGACTATAGCAAGCGGGACGCGAACCCCGCTCTCCTGGGTGAAAATCTTGTGTTTGACCCATCCACCACCCCATCCAACCTCCTTATGTGGAAATTCACCCTTACATACTACCCGCTAAATCCTATCTAACTGCTGCTCTCCCCAGTGCGTTACACAAACACACTGAAAGACGCCTTTTTTGTCGCATCAGACGCTGACAGCCACTGTCCAAACGTCCTTATTTTACGAGTTCGGAATGAGAACAGGTTGCCTTTTTTGCACAATCGAAAACTTTCTTCAAAACTTGCCAATTTAAGCACGTAGCTTGCTAGTTTGAAGTTTGTTGTTGTTTCCAGAAGCGAAGGGATTTTAAGAACGGCAACACACAGAGAGTGAAAGCAGAAGGAACCTCCGATCTCCGAAGCAATTATCACGAAAATATACTGCCGTTGAACACATAGTGGTATGTACTGTAGTGTGATTTTGGACGCAGCGTTGGTCTTGTTTGTCTAGTTTTCTTTAATTCTATTCCAGTCAAGTATGGTCTTATTCATGTTACTAATACTGTTCTATTCAAATATATTCTATTCTATTCTATTCTATTCTAGTCAGACCTAATATGGTGTAGTTTGTAAGACTAATCACATTCTATTTTATTCTATTATTAGTCATCACATTTAATGGCTGAACATGTGTCAGTTTGGGTCTTTGTGTGCTGAGATGGAAGCGCTTAAGTGGTTGGTGGGGTATCATTCACTGATGAGCCATGAATCAGCCCGTCACGGCGGCAGTCACACATGACTCAACACCAACTCTCAATCCAACCCTTGTACTGTGCTCTGCTGCTCGGCGGCAACTGTTTGAGACTATGTGCGAGTGTGAGGGTGTGTGGTTTGTGTGCACTCGCCCATGATGTTGAAGAGAAAGTTAGAGAATGAAGGCCTATGTCTGTGTGACTGAGTGTTTGTGTGTATTCTGGGTTGTAGAAGTCCTGTTTCTCTGCTTTCTGGGGTGGGAGTATGGAAACAATGGGCACTTTGTGTGGAAAATTGGCACAGAGGAGGGGGGGGGAGTGAGGTGAAGAGGAGGAGACAGGAGAAGAAAGCTGAGGAAAAGAGAGGTGATAGAAGATGAGCTGAAGGGAGAGAAGAGAAGGGATGGTATAGGGAAGAGGAGAGGAAGAGAGGAAAGGAGAGCGTGGAACGAGTTAAGGGGAGAGGAGACGGAAAGGGAAAAGGGGGAGAAGGGCGGAAAAAGGGAGAGGTGAGGAAGAGAGGAGCAACTATGGAAAGGGAAATGTATGGAGGAGAGGAAAGGAAAATAAATTGGAGAATAATTGAGAACGGGTGAGGTGCAAGGATTTCTCATGAAACGATGAGAGGAGAAAAGGAAGAGAAGGAAGAAAAAGGAGGAAAGCGCCAGTGTGAAGGTGTTGATGGAGAAGAGGGAAACCAGGCGGAGGCTGAGAGGAGAAAGAAAGCCAACAGAATAGAATGTGTGGAACATACATGCAAATTAGGATAGGTGAAGGCAGATTCTAATTTGAAAAAAAGAGGAGAGATGGAAGAAGTATGGAAAGATATAAGTCTTGTCAGTTTCACTGAATATCCATGTTGCCACTACAGAGACAAGTGGGAATTTGTGGATCAGGCTCACGTTTGCTGCGCTATACTTACGTAACATTAACTCTTGCACTATATGCTCTTATAATAATACAGACAAACACTTGAGTTCCAGTACTTAACCATATCAGTACTAGGGGTGGGACAAAATATCGATACGGCAGTACATTGTTGTCCTTCGTGTGATACGATAATTGATACGCTGGCGCCAAATATCGCTATTTTAATTAATAAAACAAGGCGCTCTAAATAGATTTCCCTGCTCCCAGCGTCGCACCTTCATGGCTACTCAAGGTGGCGTTCAACACATGAATCAGGGAAACCTGAACATAAGTTAACCAGCCGAAGACAAAGAGGTTTTCAATGGGATGGCGGAAAATAAAGGATGCCCCAACCACGTTTAAGTCCAAAGTCTGGACCCATAGTTGCTCTATAGTTAGTCTTGTTTTTGGCAGACCATCCACACGCTGCGGAGCGGAGGAGGGTCTGGCTAGTCCACACAGCATTCTGGGATGGGAGAAAAACGTGCTCTGGTTTATTGGCATTTCTTTAAACCAATCACAATCGTCATGGGAGGCGCTAAGCTCCGCACGGAGCCGCTGCAAAATTGTCGTGCAACAGAAATCTCAGATTGGACAGATAGTCTAGCTAGCTGTCTGGATTTACCCTGCAGAGATCTGAGCAGCAGTTAACCATAGTCCTCATAAATCCACCAGAGTTTAAAATTCCAACACAAAGAAAGCGGAAGGTAACGGACGTTTCCTGCAGCACCGGAGCAATCCCGGAAGTGGAACTTCAAGGATATAGACTACTCTATAGTTGACACTGTTTACGTAGACCTGTGGACTCTGCTGCTATTAATCCCACCACTCTCACTTTATCATGTAATTTGTCTCCTAATACTCTTGTATAGTTTTTATTTTATTCTGTATTTTAGTTTTTGTACCTGGTATTATTTATTTCTTTCTATAGCCTACTTACTGTATCTGTATTTCTTTCTGTTGTTTGTATTGCACTGCTGCAACAACCAACTTTCCCTGATGAGGATCAATAATGGTGTATCTTATCTTACATTCGGGATGTAAATCTTTATACCCTGTTTGCAACGGAAATGTCGCAAACAGCCTCGTAAATCATCTCCATCCATCCATCCATCTTCGTCCGCTTATCCGGTATCGGGTCGCAGGGGGAACAGCTCCAGCAGTATCTCATCTCGGCAAAGTAAATCAGACTTGTTAAACCAATCAGAGGCAGTAGCTCTGACACTGACAGACAAACAGGTAGCCCTGACTCAGGACTGTATCACATCCTGGACATTTCAGTCACTCAAATTCGCCATGTGAAGAATGTTTAACCCTTGTGTTGTCTTCCCGTCGACCGTGCAACTTTGTGTTTTTCTGGGTCGAAATTTCAACATTTTGTTTGACTTTTCTCAACGTTTTTGTCACTTTTTTAATTATGTTTTTGTCAATTTTTTATCCAGTTTTTTGTCGCTTTTTCCGATATTTCAGTTTTTCACTTTTTTTGTCACTTTTTTAAACAAGTTTTTGTCACCTTTGGCGATGTTTTTGATGTTTTTTTTGTAACTTTTTTCCGATTTTGTTTTTTTTTTTGGTCACTTTTTTCAGCATTTAAAATAAAAAAAATGTTTTTGTCGATTTTTTTTTTCAAGTTCTTTTGTCATAGTTCTGATAGAGAACGTTTTTGTAAGTGGGTCAAATTTGACCAACAGGAGGGTTAAGATATAAACTCACTGGATGGTAGCCAGTTTTCTTAGCAACTTTGCAGGCAGGCAAACATTGACGTCGGGTGGATATAAAGTGTGAAGTCTCTTGCATGAAAGTTAATACAAATGCATGGATGAACAATGAGAATTTGTCACCGGATGCTTCTAACCTCACTTAGTGGCAAATAAGCTATTGTTAACTAACTAATCTGAGGTATAGGCCTAAACTAAATATAGGCAGTTTCACTCTAAAGCAGAGTCTACAGACAGTCCGCTAGCATTCAGTGAAGAGACTTTCTATCACTTTCAGATG
Source organism: Sander lucioperca (assembly GCF_008315115.2). Taxonomy (NCBI): domain Eukaryota; kingdom Metazoa; phylum Chordata; class Actinopteri; order Perciformes; family Percidae; genus Sander; species Sander lucioperca. Next base: position 30,731,799 of record NC_050186.1, on the reverse strand, counting down.
TTACCTCCTCCCTTACTCATAACTCCTTCACATCAAAGTCTGGTTTGAGAAGCGCTGCACAGCTGAACTCTGCAATTTGGTTGATTTATTTTATGCCTTAAAAATAGTTTAACATCTTTAAAAATCATGATCATGACCCAGATGTGTACACTGGAATCATTATTCAGTATGATAATTTATGCATAGCTGTAATAACTGACTTTTTATGAAAATGAAAAATTCTTCCAGAGCTAGAAACCACAGAGCCAACCTTTTACCATGAGATGCAATGCTGATGAACTGCACAGAACATTTCAGGGGTTATAAAACATTAGCATATTTGTCTGAACTTTAACATCCAAATAAGCTTCATATGATTACATTTTTCTCAGGTCCAAAGCCAGAGGAAAATCATCACGTTTCCCTGTGAAACTCTACATCAGTTTGATAGTCTGACACACTCGTAAATGTTCTCTAATACAGACTAAACTTTCTCTCTGCATGGGAATAACACTGTCAAACATGAAATCCAGTGGTGTTCCCCCTTAAAGCTGTATTCCTCTCATGACGGTATTAACAATAGCAACCAGAAGGTTGGATGATGGATTGTTGAGAAACTTAGAGCAGAAGTTTATTCAATTTCTGACTGGATCCAGCCAGTTTATCTCAGTATGTGTTAGACCAACCATGACTCAAACTAGTCCACAAGTAGACGGGTATTTTTAAAAACTTGAAAAGCTTTTTTGATGTGGCCTTTCATCCACACACAAACGTCATTTTAGGTCACTGTAAGCCGAGCTTTTGGAAAACTCTGGACAGGTTGAAGACTTTTAGAAACGCGGTTTGTGTGTGTATCATTACACAGTTTGGAATCACAGGGTACCACATGATATGATACATGATACATGGCTCACAATACCGATAATGTCATGATACAGCAATTCTGGATGATCAATATATTGCAGACAATCCTATAATGCTACACACAAACATACAGCTACACGATTTTGGCTTGTACCATCAGAGCGTGCACTGTTATCTCCTTTGTGAGGCGTCACAAATGAGCCAACGTCGCCGGCCTTGGAGTAGACGGTCCAACTTCTGTGGGTAGCGGTCTTTCAGTAACAGCTTTTTATCAGGTTTCTGATTGGACGTCTTCTTCTTCTTTGCGCGACTGGGGTTATATCGCCACCTGTTGGTTTGGCATGCTTTTGACAACGCTTTAATTGTATTTTTGCGTCTTCATGAGATTTTTCTTAACAGTGCATGTGTGGACGGGATTTTTTTTTTTTTTAAAGAACGGATAAAGGTACAACCCTGTTTTAAAAAATAACCATGTACGTGTGGACTACTACTGCATTTACAAAAGACAATAAGACAAAACTTTTTGGCCATCAGGCCTTTATCACTGTCACAGTGCAGATGCCTCCAAAATAGCAAGAACACAGGTGATTCCTTTAAAGGTAATTGGCATTTCACTAACTGTAGTAAGGTAATCATATATTTAAATTACCAGAATCTAACACTGAAACAAGGCAGACGTTGGAAACTAGACTTGCTATCAGATATTAGCAATATCTCAAAATGTCTACATCGGAATATCTACAAAACCCTACAAAACACAAAGGACATTCAGACCTACAGTACATTCACTTTTAAAACATATTCTTCCTAAAAAAAAGTATAATTTTGTTATACATATTTTAACACGGCAGGAAGTATAAACAAAACGACAAGAAAAATAGATTCAATTGAAAATGCTGATAATAATGTTTGCAATATTACATAAGAGGCACGGCCCACTGTTGATCTTAGATTGAGGCTCGGTCAACAATGGATGTTGCAACAAGTCCTCCAAATTAAAGCACAAAATAAGGAACTGCCCTCTAGAATGACACAATTCAATCATTTCAATTTTATTTATAGTGTCAAATCATAACAGACGTTATCTCGGGACACTTTACAGATAGAGTAGGTCTAGACCACACTATAACTTACAAAGTCACACAGAAGCGACAAACAGAAACATTTTCTGACGCCCTTATCGGCAGTATGGCATCATGTCTGTGCCTTCCAAAACGGTTACAAATCTGTTTAATGATGTGGCAGCGCTATGGCCAAAGTTTGGTTAGGACTCGGCACAAACATGACTTGGTTAGGGTGTTTGGGAAAGGTTTGTGTTGAAATAAGTACTTTGTTAAGGTTAGGGAAACATCGTGGCTTGGGTTAGATTTATTTCTTCGTTAAGGTTAGGGGACATTTGTCATCATGGTTACAGTAATATAACCATGTGGTTACGTTCAGGGAACGACTGCGGTCATGGTTAAAATAAGTCAATGTCTAACAGCTATCTCTCGTGTTGATGTCAGACGTTTATTGACCCATTCATCCACTCCAACAATCTATAATGTTACATTACTTGCTCTATTCCTTTACCCTAGAGGGCTACATCTGTCTATCCACCTCTTTTGTCGAAAGAAACCAAACTTCATGCCAGGTTCCCAGGTTTTAACAAGATATTCCATGATGCCATCAAATTTCATATTCATATATTTGCGGGCCCCTTGGCACCACTGTTGGGCCAAACTTTCCACAAAAAATAACCGAAAAACCCTAAACTGCCATGACATGAAGGACATCTTTTATTGGCACTCCAGCGCTCCCAAAGTCAAAATGTCAAGTTTGCACTCAAGATGCCTCATAATCTATTTTAAAGAGTTCTATAAACCTTTTGGTTTCAATGAGTCCATTATCTTATCTTCACCCCATCTTCAAGATTTGCCGATTTCAACATGCATATTGTGGGGTGTAATGAGCTTTGCAGTTGCCAGCAGCTGGAGGTGGCACTTTTGGTCTTGTTGAGAGAAATATCTCATCCTGTAAGGAAGTGTCATGAAAACATGACAACCAAAACCGGTATTAAATATTTATTAATTTAAGTATTAAGTAGTATATTTAAAGCCGGTGTGTCTGTTTGCTCATTTGCAAACAAAAGACAAAGTGTGTGCGATTGTAACAGTAAAAGAGAGAAAGAGAGACTTTGATAAGTGTGTGTGTGTGTGTGTGTGTGTGAGAGAGTGAGTGAGTGAGTGAATTAGGTGTATGTTATGAATATACGGATGCAGCCCTGGCGCTGATGCTTGAGTTATGACCTCACTTGTATGGATTCCAGGGTGGTCCTTTCATAGCCTGTTGGACACACACACACACACACACACACACACACACACACACACACACACACACTCACTCACACTAACAAGCATGGAGAGAGTGTGTGTCGACACACACTCAAGCACAGCGAGCATTTTGTTCTCTGTCTTTAACACCCGGGGTTCAACACATTGTACACACACACACTCCCGAACTTTCCTCTCCTGCTCACACACAGACACCAAAATGCTTCAATGACTTAGTCATTCAAACTTGTTCTTTCTCTTTTATTAGTGCACATGTACACACCCAGGTGCAGGAACACAGATTTCAAAAAATTCCCTCTTTCTGTGTCCTCTTTCGCTCTATCTTTCCCTTTTTTTTCAGCCACCGGCTGTTGCAAACGCACGCACACACACACACACACACACACACACACACACACACACACACACACACACACAATGACAGGATTTTTCTCTGCAGGCTCCAAGGCTCTGATGAAAGTGTTGGGAATGTGTACTGAGAGGCCACTGACACTTCCTCTACTTTCTAGTACTGACGACTGGCCTCAGGCATCTAATGCCCCAATGACTGCTCCCTCCAGACGTTTAATGGCCATAAACCGCAGATGACAAGCAGAATAAATGGGCTTTCATCTGTGGTGGTTATTGTCATAGACTCCCTCGCTGAGGATCTATGCGGCATTAGTGTTGCTGCTGTCACTCAGCGGCTGCTTTCGCTGCTTCTTAATGGTTGGCTTTCTCTGGAGAGAAGTAATTACAAACCTCATAATTACATGCATGTTTGATAATTTAATTTCTGAAATTAGAAAATCACTACAGACACTAAAGGGAAACAACAAACCCATCACAGACAGAAAAAAGGCTGTTTTATGTGCACCATCACAAATGTAGCAGTTAATTTCTAGAACGTTGACCTGTGCTGCTTTTCAACCCGGTCTTTACACACTTTATGCACATGAAGGCATACAACCCACATAAAGATTAATCCTTTTTAATGTATTATCTGATAAATAAAAGCAGTTTTCTTAAAGGATACGTTCACATTTTTTTCAAGTCTGTCTACAAGCAATACTCATGTGCCCATATGTATGTTAGAATAGCTGTTGCCTGCTATAATCATTCCTCCTGTTCATACTGGCCATTAAAATATCCACGCTGTGTCAACGCTGGAGTATGGTCTGGCTGCACAAGTTAACATTCTGGTATAGGGGAAAAAGAAACGCTCTGGGTTGTATGCGTAACCAATGACAATCGTCTTAGATGGTGCTAAGCTACCAATGCAGCAACGATGCTTTTGCAAAATAGATAACGGAAGGGGAGGAGGCACTAGCCTGGCTCCGCCCTCCTACGTACTTCCGCTCAATTTTCATTTCCCTTCAGTACCACGTCTGGGTTTGCGGTATATTCTCGGGTTTTCTCCGGCCAAATATTTGGCGTTCCAATCAGCGAACAGAGGGAGTGGCTGAGAACAATGACATTGAGGACGTGCTCTAGAAAGATGCGAGCGAAGCCATGTGGTCCCTTGTGGCAACGCTGCAGAATATCCAGAAGTTAAAGCCCGAGCAAGAACAATCTTTGCTGAGTTTTGTTGGTGGCCATGATGTTGTGGCCCTCCTCCCCACGGGGTTCGGGAAAAGTTAGATTTTCAAGCTTGCTCCGTTAGTGGGGAAGGAGTTGGCTAAGGCTAACGCTAGCGATGCTAATGCAAAATATGAGCCGCTAGTTGTCGGTCTCCCCTCTTGTTGCACATGTGCATGACATACGTCATGACCAAACGTTAGCGATTGGTTATGGCAGATCCAGAGTGGCTTTGGGCAGATCCAATAATTTTAAACTTCAACAGAGTACCCACCTTCAAGGAAGTTAACGCTTGTCAATGGAGAGTGGCCAGACTCTCTGTACAAATGAAATGTATGAGAGTCTGGTAGGACCAGGCTAAGGAGGCACTGGATGTCAGGCTTTAAACCCGTACTCTACATCCGTTTCATCCCTTAAGTAGAAAATTCCCTCTTTTGTTTGTTTTCCCAGACAGTGTTCCTATGATGAGCTATGGTTTAAAAATAGTGTCACAAAGAGGAAAGTTAACAATAAAGGACTGCAAATAAGGAGCATATTCACCTGATTTTGAAATTGCTGAAGCCTCATATTAACTGCAGATAAACTTTTGAATAGGACTGTGGATTTTGTCCTTCCCATTGTTGGCTAATTAGCAATGGACAGCAGGAATAATTCCAGCAAACTGAGTATGAAAGTATGAAAGAGAATGAGTACTTGACTACGGTTTTAAGACACTCTTGAAAAACTGGGAAGCTTGTTTAAATGAGCGTTAATGTTTTTGTGTGGTCTTGTATGAAAAAGAATGACTAGATTTCTGTGCTCCTAGTGCAAACATTAGTCATTAATCAAAACATACAGTAAAACTTCCCGGTCTGTTGATTACGTTACGTTTCTAGTTAACAGTCATTACTTTCTGTTTTGTTTTTGTATGCTCACCTCCTTTCTGATACTTCAATTCCCGCCTTGTGTGTTTTCCCGCCTTTTTGTGAGGCGTCTGATGAGTTCCACCTGTTCATCAGCCCTCGTCTCACCTGTTCTTCGTTACCACCCTCGTTACCTTGTGTATTTAGGCCCTGTTTACAAGACGACGCACACGGGTGAAAACGAAAAAATATTTTATCGGATGTGCCTTTCGTTTATACGCTGACGGCATTTTGGGGCTTAGAAACGCAAAAAAAGTGAAACCACTCTCCAGAGTGGAAATTTTAAAAACGCTCCACCGTCGCATTACCGTCTAAAGGGTAAAAACGCAAAAGTCTGAAGACAGCGGTGTGGAGAGAGACGAGAAAAAGGCGTCCAGGTAGTCTGTTGTTACGGAGTAGGCTACAGAAATTATAGGCTCCTGTTATCTAAAAGATTTTCAATGTAATGGCTCAATATTTAAATGATTTCAACAATGTGGATAAGGTTGTTATAGTTCGATGACCATATTCATTTGAGCCAGAGTAGGCTACAACGTTGCGGATGAAGAGAAAGAGAGAGAGAGAGAGCGAGTGGCAGCGGCCTTGGTGGTGTTGTGTGGCAGTGCCACCTAGCCGCCTGGTGTGCATACTACATCGAATTTCACACACTTTTGCGTCACCATATGCATGCAGATTCCCCCCCCAAAACTCTTGTCTAAACGCTGAATAAAAAGTGAGAACGCAACGCCACTTTTGCGTTTTCTCTTCAGATCTTTTCCGTCTAAACATAGCCTTAGTCTGTGTGCTCCCTTTGTCTGTCGTCAGTTTGTCGTCGCTCCAGTGTCTGAAGTACCAGCCTGTTTCCTGGAGTGTTCAGTCTGCCTAGTTTTTCTAGGCACAGCCTAGTTTTTCCTTGTTACCTTCGTTGATGTTTGGAGTTTTGTTTGTTACCGGCTGTGCCTGTTTTTGATAGCCTTTTGTTTATAAAATTATTGAACTGGGTTCTTCTCCTGCTTCCTGTTCTGCAACCATGACAAAAACACATAATAATAAAAAATGTGGCCCTATTATGGTATCTGGCCTGTGTTTAATTTTTGACATTTCCCCTAAGAAATCAACATGCAGAAATTAGCAGATACATCCGGCTTGTCTGGAGCTGTACAGTATAAGCAATAATTACAGCTAATAGAATGGACCGTTGCTATTTCATTGAATGAAAAAAACATTTTACAGCCACTCCAAGCAAACGTGGCCGCAGATGGAGTCCCTTATCGGCCCGCCTCAGGAAATTGGACATATAAACAGAACCCAGAAATTCGTTTATTTAATTGATTAGGACTTCCTTTATACTGTTATTGGTGCCCTGCCATGCCTAATATACACCCGTTTTGGCGAAGGAATATAAAGATGTTGTGCACTGCCAACATTCTGAGCCAGTCTACTGTATAGTTGATGGACAATTTTGCTTTTGGCTTGGAGTATAGTTAAAAAATGGGCTAAATTTAGAATTTATAGCATGGGGCTCTATGGAACAAAAGCACAGTCAGGAACTAAATTATGGGTTATTGCTACCGGAAAAAACTAACCCATTAAAGTATGTAACGTGTCTTGTATATCATGGCCGTCAAAACAGTATATTACCATTGAGATTTAGAGCTGCTCAGGAGTCGAGGGTGCAGGAGTTAGAAAAATATTTTTGGCAAACTTTAGCTTTCATAGCTTTCAACACTGCCTCATTTCCCAGGAGTATCCCTTATTTTTCATGTGAATTCTTGAGAGGTGAAGGTTGTGATAGTTTTTCCAACATTGCAAATTAGTCCAAGAGGGATAAAAAACCCTTCATGTTTGCAGTTCAGTTTTTTTGCTGTGTCACTGCAGGGTAAAAAGAGGTCGTTTGGACGGTCATGTTAGAAGGTAAACCAAGAGAAGGATTTCCACAAAAACACTGGCCTTTGACGCACAACTCCTAATACTCCTTTCATTCCTCGTCCCCTACCCTCTTCTCTCTCTTTGTCTCTGTCTTACTTACTTACACACACAGACACACAGACACACACACACACACACACACACACACACACACACACACACACACACACACACACACACACACACACACACACACACACACAACCTCCTCTACTCTAGCCCTGAGGTCCTGTTTCCGGTCTGGGGTGTATGAGAGGGACTAGCCAGCATCTGTGTGGGACTGGTGCTTATTACACACACACACACACACACACACACACACACACACACGCGCGCGCATGCACTCACATGTTCCCGTGAGCATTGTTTATGTGTGTGTGCGTGTGTAAGCGTCATGTTGCTGCTGTTGCTGCTTAGCTTTCTCAGTTTACTCTGATGCGTTTTTTTTTTTTTTTGTTTAAAGCTGGAACACCCATAAAACTTCAACAGATGGAAAAAACATGTTTCAGCTTCATATCACACTGGGGTTTATTCATACAGCAAACATAGACAGACAGACAGACAGACATGCACACACACAAATGACTACTAATCATGTTGAGTCTAAATCCAAAGGGGAATTTTTGTTTTTCCATGTTTCAGGAACCGGCTTAAGTCCATATGTTTCCTAAAGCGCTGCTTTGTGTTGAGTGTTATGAAATGCATTTTTCCGGAAAGCATAGTTTAACTCATTCTTGACAGCAGCATAAAAATTGGACATGTGCTAAGAAAAATGAGCGCAGAGGCCTTTCTGTTTAGTGTACACAGATTTTATTTTGGTGTCCAAAATCCATGTAAATCCATAGTTAAATACTGTTTTTTAAAAAAAACAAAAAAACATTTATCATACTTTAAATGGTCGTTAAGTTATGCTTTTAGGCATATAATGGCCCCATTTGTATGTCTACATATACCAACAGATTACAGGGGGAACACTGCTCTGCTTAGAGCATCACCTTTCCAATGAAAAGTTTAACAACCTTCGCAAAAATCACTCAATAGTTCTTTACATTTTAATAATTTTCTCCTTTCAGAAAGCACCGCTGCCACCATGGATGAGGAACAGTGTTACTACAACGAGACCATCGCCTTCTTCTACAACCGCAGTGGCAAGTACCTTGCTACTGACTGGGACACAGTCAGCAGGCTGGTGATGGGCCTGGGCATCACCGTGTGCATCTTCATCATGCTCGCCAACCTTCTGGTGATGATCGCCATCTACGTCAACAGGAGATTCCACTTCCCCATCTACTACCTGATGGCCAACCTGGCAGCTGCTGACTTCTTCGCTGGACTGGCCTACTTCTACTTGATGTTCAACACGGGACCCAACACGAGGCGTCTGACTGTTTCCACATGGCTGCTGCGCCAGGGCTTGATCGATACCAGCCTGACGGCGTCTGTGGCCAACCTGCTCGCCATCGCCATCGAGCGCCACATCACCGTGTTCCGCATGCAGCTACACACGCGCATGAGTAACCGGCGTGTGGTGGTGGTGATTGTCATAATCTGGACCTTGTCCATTGTCATGGGGGCCATCCCCAGCGTGGGCTGGAACTGTATTTGTAGTATTAAGTCTTGCTCCAACATGGCGCCGCTTTACAGCGACTCCTACCTGGTCTTCTGGGCAGTGTTTAACTTAGTGACTTTTGTTGTCATGGTGACGCTATATGCCCACATCTTTGTCTATGTGCGACAGAGGACCATGAGGATGTCGCGGCACAGCTCTGGACCACGACGCAACAGAGATACCATGATGTCTCTGCTGAAAACCGTAGTGGTAGTGTTGGGTAAGAAAGACATATTATCTATCTATCTATCTATCTATTTGCTATCTAGCTAGCTATCTAGCTAGCAAGCTATCTAGCTCTCATGCTATCTATAATATCTATCAAGTTATCTCTATTTATTTATTTATCTATCTATCTCTATCTTGCAAGCTACCCCTACTGTGTATATCTAGTACTCTATCTCTTTAGCAGTGAATGCAACATTTAATGCCATCAGCAGCATCAGAACAATGGATCTGTTGTTGGGTTTATCTGTGAGGCTGCATCATTCAGCACAAGCACAGTGTCTGCCTAGCACGACTGGAAGCCTCAAATACATCATCACAGCCAACCCTGTCCCCTTAGAATTACGTTAATGTGCTGGGATTGTGCATGAGCTCTTTTTCAAAGGGCTGTTGAGTGCAACATGATTATTTTCTGAAAAAACAATTGCATTTCATTTTTCTGATGTTATATATGTATATATATTAGAGGTGTGAATCTTCACTGATCTCCCGATTCGATTCGTTTACGATTATCAGGTCTTCGATTCGATATCTCGATGCATCACGATGCATCACGTCATATACTACCCTACTTTTAACCAGCAAATCTATTGTGCTGTATTGGAATAACTGATCCCAGACAACTCTTTAACAAAAAAGGTATTGTTTACTGAACGATAACTTAAATGTACAAATAATATTTAGCCGTTAGATTGAATAACAAAAAAAAACATAACACAAATCACACCCTTCAAATATGCTAACTGCAATATTTCTTCAAATGATATTACACACAACTACCCCTTTACCCGTTTCTCTATCAGTTTCCACTTAAAACACTCCAGCTACACAAAATGATTCCTCCTTACAGCAGTTTCAATGTAAAACTTACTCAAACCCTATTAAACCACTGTGTTACCACACGCCCACCCACACACACCCACCCACACCCAGACCCACACCTACACACACACACACACACACACACACACACACACACACACACACACACACACACACACGATGAGAGAAAAAAAGAAAAAGTTGCGGGCCTGATGGTAGCTCGTGTGGACATGCAGGACGTTATCTTCAGTGAAGCAAACACATAAATCCAACTTACAGTTACCCCCAATTTCCAGTGGATGCTGAACGGCTGCGGAACGACTCCGGAACGGCGGTGGAGTCAATAGATTTCCATTAAAGTCAATGTGTGTATTTCCACTGACTGCAGAACGGCTGCGTTCCGACTGCGTCCCAGCTCCAGCGGTCCGCAGCCCTCCGGAGGAGATACGCAGAGCTTCTATTTTTGCCGGACGCGGGAGTGCTCCGCAGCAATTCAGCACACGGCAGATAGTGCGGGACAGGAAATCGAGGACAGAAACAAAATAAAAATCCGGTTAATTTTCAAAATAAAATACACCGTGCTCACGGCGGATCATATTTCCCTGCACTACACCTTGAAAACACAGCACAAAGTTGTTTCCCCTCTACTCCTCTGGATAGAAACAAACTGTTGTTGGTTTTGTGGTTCTATTCTACGTGAATTCGCAAGATTTTGTGGGTCCTCGTGACTTCAGCTGTCAGTCATGGGCGCAGTTGTGTCGCAACAAATCCGGACCTAGTGGGTATTGACGGACGGCGGCGCACGGAGCTGTTCCGCAGCGGAGCCGGTCCGCAGCGGAGCCGGTCCGCAGACGTTCTGCATTCAGTGGAAATCCGGAGTTAGCTGTTAGTCCAAGAAACACAGCTCAAACACGAAAACGAAAACCAGTAACCAGTTACCAAAGTCCTCTTCAGCAGGGAAACACGCTGTCGTTGTCTCTGGTTCAAAATCGGCGTCCTCCTAATCAGCAACTCTCCGCCCTTAGCTCCAACTTTAGCTAGTCCGTTAGCTCCAACTTTAGCTAGTCCGTTAGCTCCGACTTTAGCCAGGCACACTAGCACAACATTTGTTCTAAACCACTGCTGTTAGACAGGAAAAGTGCCTGTAATAAACAGAGGCAGTGCGGTCTTTTACATTATAGCAAAGTAGCACACTAACTCAGCCATCAGTTGCAGTGTGAATTGTGGGAAAAGGGCTTCTTACTGCCTGGAAGCAGGATGTCTTGGTCCTAGACAAAACATACCAGCGGATTCTGTGTGATGTGTCTCCTGTTGCTTCTGTTGTCTTCACTCCAAACTTAATTCAAAGCAGTGGACAGCAGCAATGTGCTTTCCAGCCGGTACACGGTATGTATAAAACTGGAGGACGCATTGCATTTTCTGGTGCGTAGAGATGCTTTGTTTGTTTCTACTTTTTTGTCGTGCCGCGTAGTAAGCAAGCAGAATCTAAGCCTGCAGACATTTCCATGCATCTTAATGGCTATAGGGTGCAGACAGTCCCTGAAAGTCCTTGTGTCATTGCAGCTGCTTCTAACTTCTTGCAGTCAGTGTTCCGTATACCACTGCAGAGAAACGTCTTGAGTCATCCAATAACACTCGCCACTATCACTAACAAAACCCCCATTCATCCCTAAAAGGCAGAAGGTTCCTTAGAAATTAGACAAAATACATCACTATCTCAGGAGTCGCTCAGTATCAGGTTGTGCCAGTAAAGGACTGGCCTGGGGTCAATGACGTGACAGTCTAAGCTTATAATTTACAAAAACTTTACTTTTATCTACAGATGGATCTAGGAATGGAACGATTTTAATGTAAACATGAACTACTCTGCAACATACTGAAAGAAAAGTGAAATCACTTTCACTGAGCAAATACACTACTGCTGCTCTTTGGCTGCATTCCCAAAAAGGGTTTAAATGACTACTGTGATTAAAGGAAAGTTAATAATTTAACGAACAAAGTATGACACCTGTTTTGTATCTGCACTACAATATACCAGTATGAACAAGGGCTGTGAACCCCGCTATAAACAAAAAGTTATGCATGCTTAGGCTGAGTTACAACGGCAAGTTTAAGTGATCGTCTCCCTTCGGTACAAACAGTTTTACAATACTTATGACAGTTCAACAAATCTCAGTATTACTAATTTAAGTCATTATTGTTTCAAATTCCTGAACAATTCACATGCGTTTCTTTTTCCTGATGCCAAAATCTTACTGAGAAAGTACTTCTTTTGAGCAAGGGTGTGATGTGTTTTGGTTCAGTCTGGAATCCACTGCTGTTTCTGAGTGAGGTCACTTTTATTCACAGAGGAAGAGATAAAATAAATTTTTTTGGTTGTTGTTGTACTGATAGAATGGAGGCAGTCATCTGTTTCAATTGGATTTACGGTACAATCACTCATTCACATCTCTTCTCACCTCTACACTTATCTCCTGTTTCATGGTGTTGAAAAAATCCCCCTTTGCCTGTTTTTGTCTTACATTAGACAAAGTTAAACAAAAAAGGTCACAAGTCTCCAGCGGCATTAAAGCTGCCATTGAGTACTGGGAAAAGGTTAAGATGAGTTCAGCCTTTGCTTCTTGAAGAGAAAGTAAACCCCACAGCAATTCCCTGTCCAGCGTCTCCCATCTGCTGAGCAGATGATGATGATAAGTGCTCCCCTGCCGCCTGCTGTCCTCTCCACTTGTTCTTCTCAGGACACTGTAAAACCAGCCATGGGTGATTTCTTCTCAGAAGGATGACATGGAAAGTCGGTTACACACACTTGCGCATAAGCACAGACACATGCATGTACACGCCCAGACTCTCTCACACTCGCATAAACCCCCAGGCCCAATAAAAGATAGTGGGACATGAGATTGACTCCAGTCACAGACTATTACTTAGTCAAATGATGGGAAAACAAATCCAGAATCTGGCTTGTACTTGATTTGTTTTGCCAAAGACAATAGAGACACACACCCACACACACACACACACACAAACAAACACACGCACATGGAAATAGCATTTAAACATACACACATACAAGGAGAAAGTCCTTCCTATGCACTAGAGGATGGATACCCGAAGCGAGCCCGTCGGGACCCGACGGTACGCGACAGGCTGGGCCGGGTTCGGACAGATATTTAGAAATAATGTTCGGGTTCGGGTCACATCAGCGCGAAAAGGCATTGAACATTTTAAATTTAAAACAGCTTATTATGTAGGTGAGCGCCTGTGTTAACGTGCGCTTGTTGCCCCGTGTGCGCTGATGCGCTCACCTGTTGACATTTCTGAATGCCTTCCTACAGTTGCTTAATGTAAAATGTTAAAAGTGGGCTTTCCACACAAACAAACGTATGTGTCATTAGTATGAGAAAAAAATGAGATTTTAACTGTGTCGGGCTCGGACATAAATATCTTAATGCCTGTCGGGCTCGGGCCGGGTTCGGTTACTGCTCTGTCGGACGCGGGCCGCGCTCGGACAGAAAAATGCGGCCCGATCCGCACTCTACTATGCACAACGTTTTAACGGATTAGTTTCTAATGGATATGAAGATGCACATACAAGCACACGAGCATGCAGGTGACACAAAGTACATTTCAGCCAATGATTTCTAACTATTCTGCTGATCTTGCATCTTAATGGCAGTGTTAATGCCCCAAGAAAAGCAAGAACAGGCCAGAAAAAGGCAGGAAAGAAGAAAACGTGGACAAGGCAGATTTCCAACTATTTCAAATCAGCTTTGCAAATGTTTTATGAGGAATGAAAAGCATTTAACATGTTTGTTAGGCCTCAAGGCTGTTTACAAGAACACTCTACAGTGAGGATTAATATTTTTCCCGGAAATAAGAATCTTCTGCCCCGAGAGCAGAAACACACCAGGAAATTGACTTGTTATAAGTTATAACTTCAGCTACATTTAAAACGCATTGGTCATATAAGGAACACTAAATGCAAGCATAAATATGCATGCAACTACCGGTGTAGGCCTATTTTTTGGTGGTAATTATTATTAGGCAAAATAAGGCCATTTATGTAATCAACATTAAAATGAACATGATATTAAATTTGCATGCAGCTTTAACTTGGCTAGGAGAAATTTAAAATGCCAAGTTCATTGCCTTTGATCTGTTTGCTGAGAACAGCCTCATGGAGTGATATGTGACAATTTTTCATTGTTTCATTTTTTAAACAAAAATCATTAAAGCAAATAATTTGGCGTTTTTAAAAGTCATTATACTAAGATGAGACAGATTCATTGTTTTGTTGGCGACCTGGATTCCACCGGGCGCAGCTGTGCCGTGTTCGGGGCCGGAGCCGATCAAGCCGTCGTTTTTATGGTTCTGCGGAGGCTCCACACAGAGCTTTCGCCGTAGCCTACGTAAGTGGCCTGATGTTCATACTTGCGCTGGTGTGTGGGGAGTGTGTGGTAGAGCGAGGGAGAAGTGAGAGAGTGATGGTGATTAGCTTCGGAGCGAGTAACGACTCTAGAGTCATAGTGAGAGAAACAAAGTGTCTCCCCTGTGTTTTCTGACCAATGTGGGAAATCTGTAGCAGGAAAAGTTAACCCTCTCCTTGATTTCATGTTGTTTATGGAGAAGGAGAATCAGGAAATGAGTAGGGGGAAATGCAACGCTACCAAGCCACGGCCGAGCGAACGCACGTCGCTGCAACGCGTAGTTAAATTTTTCGAGAGGTGCACGTCAGGCTACGGCGTAGGGTCCGGCGTAGATGCAGTGGGGTCTGCGGGGGTACGCCGTCGATTTGACGCAGAAGCATAAAACAGCCTTAAAGATCTTATTTACGTATTTCTGTAGTGATAAGTATTTGTATACCAGCCAATTTGGTTTACGCCTAGAACGTAACTACTTTTCCCCGTTTTCCTGTTATTATATTTCTGAGGAAACACAAAATAGTGTGGATGTGTATTCCTGGGAATCCCGTTTCCCAGGACTAAACCCTACTCCACAGGACTCCTTTAACCCTAACGGCCCGAGCTTGTCGGATACGACGAAAAACAGCAAAAAACGGCATCTCCGATTCATATTTTAATCATTTTACAACCATAAGAGCTAGAGACCTCCAGCTAAAAGCTAACACTCTGGCCTTCGCAGTGCTGTATTTGGTGTCTTTGTATTTGGTGTCTACAGGAGGTTTTCTATCCAGCCTGGAACTTGTGCCTTTTTTCGGGGTCTTTGAGTAATAAAACCAAACTCTTACATCCAAGATTGATCCACTTTATGTCCATAATTTATGAATTTTCGGCCACCGATCGCCACTATCTCTGATGCTAACCATCCATTTTGTTTCCCATAATACTTTGGGAGGCTTGTTTTTGTCTTGTAAACCAATGGAAGGCAGGTCCGTCACACATTAGGCCCACGTTATTATGGAACCCATGTAACTTCTAGGAATGGCCCACCCTACGAAGCAGCTCGATTGGTCTGGGTTAGGCATCGACCTCGAGTGGTTAAGGTTAGGATAGCCGACTGGATAGGACCTGAACAAATGGGTTACGTTACCTTGCGTAAGCATGGACGCCTGGCCAATAGTAATGTGTGAATGCTATTGAAGGGCGGGCCTTTCCTAGAACGCATTAGGCCCATATAAAGCCAGCAACACATCATCCGAGGGACAACAAAGATTGTTTATTGTGAGGAGAGATCACTCGAAGTCAGAATAGTAAGATGTGACCAAAGATTGCTATTACCATTCTGAACCGTTCTACACAGAAGAATGGCATTACTGTTTTAAGTTTTGGCATAAGTTTGGGCCTTTTTTTGAAGAAATGTAAATCGTTTGTCCTTTTATATGAGTTATAATGTTCATTATGTTTATTTTTGCACTGGATGACTCCAAATATATAGGAGAACTATTTTAGACAACGCAAATGCTTGTGTAGCATTGCTGTGTGTGTGATATCAATAAATATGGCATTATTATTTTGAGTATTGGCATAAGTGAATGTCATGAATATATTTTATAAACATTATAACTTATTATAAGTAAAACAAATGTATACTGTTTGACTCCTAAGACATATGAGATGAAGAGAAGATTGGCTTAGCTTTTATTGCTGTGTGTGTGATATCAATATCTGTGAGATTCAATTTCCGTTTTATTTATTTATTTGTCTTTATGGTCCCACAACCTTTTTACATTCAAGTGACCTCACTGCAGCACAAGTATTCTAGTAGCCCAGTGTGTCCTGAAAAAAAGATGTTTATAGATTGACTGTGCGTCTTGCTTGTCCATTCACCACTGGTGCTGCTGAAAAAAACAAACATTTGAATGACACCAACAGAGATTCTCCTCCTCACTCTTCAATGAGTCAACTGACTTGTCAAATCAACCATGACCTATGTTCACTGCGTGTGTGTCTGTGTGTCAGGTGTTGGCTCATGCACGGATCGGCCGTGAATGATTTGATTATCTTAAAGCATGTGGTGTTGTAATGTATGCGCTCGCATCGTCAGACAGTGTGGAGCGCCAAGACATACCATCGTCCAAACACTGATCTACATTTGTTTCAAACTCACATTGTATAACCAATCAATGTTCAACCCAAGAACTCCCTGATATTTATGTCTAAATTTCAACAAATTCACACACACACACACACACACACACACACACACACACACACACACACACACACACACACACTCATTTCTTTGTCTCTGATACTATAATGCATGCGTGTCTTCTGGCTGAATGAGAGCAGAACCAATCAGAGCTAACTACAACCCTCAAATCCGCTGTCGGCGTGGAAACATGCCTGGCTCGCAATGTCACTTGTGTGTGTGTGTGTGTGTGTGTGTGTGTGGCGCTTAATTTAAGAAATGACAGTTCACAGTGCAGCTTTTCTAATCACTCACAATGGCAGCATATGTCATATATATGAATCCTGTTTTAGCAGTCAGTTGTTAATTTTTGGCAAACTCTGCATCCAAACATCTACAACATCCGTACATGCTTTCAGGGTGTGCAGCCTGGATTTGTAAGCCTGCATTTACAACTACAACATATCAAGTATTATTGAGCATTATCCAGATCCAGCCTGTTAGGATAAAAAAACAACAACTGTGAATCATATGACACCATCAATCAAAAACAGCCCTGGAAAGGAATTTGTTTTCATTCTGTCGAATGACAGCTGCGATTCTAATTACAAAACATCTGCGTTCATAGCATGAAGCAAAAGAATCTGGTGCCCCCGAAGGGCTAGCAGAAACATATGCAACCATACACAATTTAGTCAACAAAACAGTTGTGGGATTGGACTGGACTGGTATTATTTGAAAATTTCAAGGACAAAAAGTCAATCAGATGTATTTTTAGAAAAATTGGATTTGGAATTTGGTGGTGAGTGGCATGGCTAACAATCTGGACTTGATTACAGAACATTACAATACCAGCGTGCTTTATTTTTACTGTCGACTGTCTTTTTTAATCCCGAGCAGTAGGAAAAAAAAGTAGGAGTAAGGTGGACATGAGTGAGTCACTGCAGACCAACAACTCTGCAGATATATCACAGCCTGTTTGTGCTAGCAAAGCAGAAAACCTTCATTATTGCCATTTCAAAGACCTCACTGGACTTCCAGTCAAAAGCTCGTTTCTGGAAACATTAGATCACCGTGACACCACCACCAGACTCCATCACTGTGTACGCCGCAAGCCTCTTTATCAATAATCGTAAACACTCAGCTGCTGAATGTGAAATTTTCTCTACTCTTCTGTGTGTGTGTGTGTGTGTGCGTGCGTGCGTGCGTGCGTGCGCGGGAAATGTACATAATGGTTCGTGTCCGCTGACTGACTTCAGTGGGATCATGGTCACCACCGCAGAGACGATGGTTGGGTCAGGAACATGATGCAGAGATCAACAGAAATTGATAGAGACAGACACGGGGTTAGAGAGGAAGACAGGTGACAGAACGGAAGGTGTGAAGATGAAGAAAAGCGAGATAATGTGAATGAGAGATGGAGAAAACAGCCAAAAGACAAGAGACAAAGAAAAGTAAGATAATTGAAGATACACAACAATGAAAGGATGGGTAAAGCAAGACAGAGTGGGGCTGAGAGGGACAGGAAACCGCCAAGAGAGAGGAATGGAGAGAAATGCAGAGGTTGATGGGAAGAAAGGCAGCCAGAAATACAGAAGAATGAGAGCAGTAATTTAATATTGAGTGTTTATTCATTTATCAGGGCCTGAGAGAATTGCACATTAGTGGAAACCTAAGGCCACATGAAGAAACGTAAGTAGGATAAATAGGAAGGCATTAAAATCCCAGATAGCAGAACTTAAAGCTCTATAATGAGTTGAGTACATGTGGAATACATCAGCACAATGTAGAGGAACTCAGAGGTGTGAGACACAGCACTAAACTATAAGCAACAGAGTGTATATCTTTCACTTGATATATATCGAAATTGCTACATGATCCCAGGCAATTTTCTATTAAAAATTCTAAAGGTTATTATAATTTAATTTATAGAATGAACTTTGCAGATTAGTTGGTTTTTTTTGGTGTGTGAAACGTATGTTAAAATCCTGTCATACTGCAGTTGCAAACAGAAGACTGAGCTCACCAGAAAAAAACACACTTCTGTAAACACTTCTCAAACACTTACTGTAAAACCACCAGTGTTAACATTTCCTGACAAGTGACCTCTTGTGATCTTGCGAACGATGGCTATTTTCTCTCAGAAGCAAAGGCAGAAATAGCAAGATGTTATCATAACAATGCAAAACCTTCTTAGGGAGGAGGCTGGGGTGGATGGTTTGGGCGTACCAAGTGAGGGACACCACAGTTCACATCCCGTCTCCTCCTCACAATCAACAATGGTGTCTTTAACCATGGTCACGATCTTCCCTAACCTTAACTCAATCATTTTACACAATGTCAGCTATTGGGTGCTGGGAACTGAAATTAGTGTTGGGTGCAACGATTGCCTTTTCTCATGTAGTGATTGGAAGACACAGCATCTGTGAATACGTTTACATGCACATTATATTCTGTTTTTTGCCCTTATTCCGAAAAAACCACAGATATTCCGACTAAACTGTTTACATGGCTAAAGAAAGTGAATATTCCACTAATATTCCAGTTTACATGAAGCTGTGTAAAATAGGCTTTTTTTCAAAGTTTTCCACCGGTGGCAGACTTGTTCGATCGTGCGAACACAGCTTCTCTCTTTCATTCCTTCAATCAGCTTCTTGAAAAGGTCAGCGCTGCGATGTTTGCTTATATCCAAAAACCTGTTGATATCCAAGTCTGTATCCAAATACTGTTTAAAAGTAGGTGTGTTTCTCCTCCTTTTCTTTTGGGCATGCATTTCTACTGCAGCCTTGCAAACTGTTGGCTGGTATTATTATTATTATTATTATAGCAATGCACAGAGCTGACCGCAAGCCGTAAACAGGCAAGAGTCTGTAAACTGCGGTAAAAAACCCCAATTGAGACGCATATTCCGAATGCGCTGTATACATGTCCAAAGAATGCCTCTAAAACCCAAATAACACCGCAATCAAAGTATGCTAAATTTGAAAAAAGAAAAGAAAAAAAAAGGCCTTATTTGGAATATCCAAACGGAATATGCTGTTTATATGACCTGGATCAAATTCGGAATATTGTCATATTCTGAATAATAGTGGAATATTGGTGTGCATGTACGTACTCTGTGATGCCTCACAAAGTCCCGACAAAAGGACGAGCTTAACTAGCACTTCTTGATCACTTGGGATGAAATCAAGAGAAAAAAAAGCTACGATTGGTCAAGTCCTGAAATTAGTAGAATTGGGCATCGAGAACCGATTCCTACTTGGAATCGTTTCAAAAATTACGATTCCAGTAGAATCGTTTCTTTATTGGAAGCGTTTGGAATCATTTAGAGGATTTGGTTTCAAATCCGATCATCACTTCCCAATTTAACATGTGCAAGTTTTAGTTTCCGTAGCGGCCAGGCCTTGTTGTGTTGCAGCCATGGAGCAGAGTAAGCAGCGCTCTAGTCTGGCTTTATTTTACGTTGAAAAAGCCCTGTAAAACTGCAAACCTCCATTGAATCTAAATAAAACTTTCCTCTTATTTGTGAAAATAAGCATGTGACCCGTTTCAACTCCACCCCTCAAAGAATCGGAATTGAGAATCGATAAGAACCGGAATCGAAAGGAAGAATCGGAATTGGATTCAGAATTCAACTCTAGAGAATAACTAGAAATTAGACAATGAAATATAATAATACTTTGTTAACGTTAGGGAAACATCGGGGTTTAGGTTTAAATATGACAACTTGGTCAAGGTTAGGGAAGCTTTAAATGATGTGGATATGTGGATAGTGTGGCCTGTGAAAACCACCCCACTCCACCCAAACCCCTTGTGTCTTTAGACAAGGGCCCCTCCTCCTCCTCCTCCTTAGGCTGACATCATCATACACAGATTCTAGTCAGAATGTGAACTTCCCGACCTCAAATGTTGAGGGTGGGGTGAAGTTCGGCTGGCATCCAGGCTACCTCCTCCTCACGCATCCATCTAATTTCTCTGTCTTACCCCTTCCCCTTACCCCTTCCCCTTAGTTATGTGCGTTCACGTGAGAGTAAGGGCTATCCCAATTCTCATTTTGACCGAGGGGTAGGGCTAAGGGGAAGGGGTACATACCCCTTAGTTTTAAGCAAAGTCGCGAGCTTACTTGAAAGCAAGGGGTACTCAGAATACACTGCGCAGCCGGCAACAATGGCGACCAGATCGACCAGAGAGACCCATAAATGTAAGTATTTTCGGCCTAAAAAATGTATTTAAAAATTACGAAAGTCTTGTTTTGTGCTCTACACAGTCCTGTACATATATTTGCAACCATGTTTGTAATAGAAACGTTTTTAAAAATCGTTGTTGTTGGTTATGATACAGGACACTAATGAAAGAAATGGGGGTTGGAGGGAAAGGTTACTGGCCAACAGGCATCAGACTGTGGTCTGGAATTTCAGAATAGCTGTAGTTTTTTTGTTTATTTGTGGTCTTGTGTGTCTTTTTTTTTGTTTTATACATTTGAGTGCCTTTTTTATATGTGTGTGTGACATGTAAGTTATGGTTCTAATAGTTGTAATAATGTCATGTTTACTTTATTGGTTAATAAAGACGAAGAAGTGAAGAAGAAGAGAAGTTTTTTGTTAACAAAGAAAGTGTTTCTGAACATCAATGACATTCAAAACAGTGATAACTGAAACAGATATACAACACACCATGCAGTGTGTATAAAAATATTTATTGCAAACAGACCTAGGTATGTATGATAACGTAACCAAGTGGTGTCTCATTTCATTGGGGTATGTTTTCACCCCTACCCCTTACCACTCGGTTTCGAGGGACAAGGGCTAGGGGTAAGACGAAGGGGTAGGGGTAAAGGGAAGGGGTAAGACAGAGAAATGAGATTCAGATTATAATTCCCCTGATTATAACTAAGAAGATAATGCACTATAAATCATTTCTATCATGAGAATGTTTTCTCAGCCCTTACTCTCAAATATCAGAAGCCAGAACATCTTTTAAATCACCCAAAAAATAATCTTCAAGCAAGTGTATTACCACTAATGTAACTTTGACAAAGCCAAACTGGAAGACGTAATGTTCATTACCTCTCTTGGTTCAAATCTCTGCAAGTTGTTTTGCAAAGCATACCCAAACCACTGGAAATGTGAAACTGATGGCAGCAATAAAACAAAACACGTCATTTCTAGTTAAAGGACTAAACATGCAAAACCGCCATCACAATCCTTTAAGCCATTTAACCTCATATTTGTGTAATTCTGTAGCACGTGACTGAGAGCAATAGAACGAGCTGCAGCAGACAATGTGTCAGTAACGCTGACGAACGACGTCATGAATGTCTTAATTAATGCATTTCTCCCAAGAAGTAACCTGACACGTCAGCCATTAGAGCATTTCCTCTCCTAACAAAGATAGATTAGGAAAAGAGATCCACATTTCCTAAACTGAAGTGAGGAGGTGGTGTGCAGAGACCGAAAAAGACCTCAAAATCATTACTCATCATAATCCCCCAACGATGATGTGTGACCCAAAGAGCTTTAATGCTGAAAGTGAAACACTCTGTTTCTGGTTAATAATGATTGTTAGGCTAAGCATGCTGGGATGGACAGTTTGACTGAGTGCTTTCTCAATGCCG
Source organism: Sander lucioperca (assembly GCF_008315115.2). Lineage (NCBI taxonomy): Eukaryota > Metazoa > Chordata > Actinopteri > Perciformes > Percidae > Sander > Sander lucioperca. Next base: position 30,709,392 of record NC_050186.1, on the reverse strand, counting down.
TCCAAATGTTTTCACATCATGTTTGAGTGCTCCTCCATCTGTCTTTGTGCCATGTGTAATTATGTAAGTGAGTGTTTGCGTGTGTTTGTGTCTGCACATGTGAGTGTTTACCCGTGTCTACCATCGGTTTTGTGTGTGTGTGTGTGTGTGTGTGTGTGTGTGTGTAATGGAGTTCATTGCCATAGTCTGGTCTCCATTATTTCCTTATTTTTTGTTCCCTTAGCCCTCTGTTCTCTCTCTTCTGGAAGCCCATTTCCGCCAGGAAAGGGAAAAAAAGAACAACAGATAGGGATGATAATACAAAAAATATTCTTGGTAAGCCAAACAAATGAGATACTTAGTCAAGGTTTTGACTGTCTTAGTCAAAATTAGGAGATACAAAGCAACATGGCTTTCAACAAGGTCAATTCCCTGTGCAGCTGAAGAGGTTCCTTCAAATGTCACAATGTGTCACTAGGACACTGTTGCTATGCTAACAGCCCATACGTGTCTCTTGCTTCTGTGTAATTCCTAACTCTATCAAGACATGGAAAGTGTCAAAGTAGTTTTCCTTAAAATTACAGATTTTCCAGGCCTGCATCGGAGCCGTGTTTATTTACTTTCCTCCACCGACTTTCCATTTCTCCAGTCTTTTTTTTCCTCCATCCATGTGGCATTGTCAAGAAATGACAAAGGCAAAATTATTCACTTTGGCCAAAATATCTATTTGTTTCATCCGTAAACAAAAACTCAGCTTTAACTTCTGTGGCAGTAACACTGCTCTATGTGGCTGCGGAAAATCCCAGTGTTTTGGGCAAAGGAAAGTGGGACGTTTGAGATGAAGGGTGTAACACAAGCAACCATATACTACCCCTGGCTTGAGAGAGGAAATGAAAAAAATCCAGGGGTGAAACCTCTCAGGTCATATCTTCACACAAAGACTGCTTTCTTCTTCATTCTGAGGAAAATTAGATAGTGTTGCTAAAGGCAGTAAACATGGTCACATAATACAATCATAATGTTGTTGGGAAGTGTATTTCTTGTTTTTTTCTGACTGAAGTTCTGAATGTTTCAGTGCTGTTGTTTTTCTTGTCCGGTTCAGAGTAATGTTTCACTAGCTCAGATAGTTTCTCTGCTGGGCTGCGAACCGTTTGAGAAATGTATCTAACTCTGGAGAGTCTGCCTGCATAGCTGGGGAGTGAGGTCAAGCCTTTCGCTGCAGCGTCCGCCTGCAAAACACTAACAGATAACTGGCCCGCCTGTCGATATTGCCCCTGCCTCTGCTTGCCCAATTTCTCATCAAGACTTTTTGTTTTACTGTCTCAAGAGTGTAATGTCCTAACAGTTGTCTTATAGATGCGACAAATAGCATCTGTTGACTGGATTCACAATACTTGAACTCGACATTCAGGAGTAATGGGTCAGTGACCCCCCCCACTCGACTGTGCGAGCAGACTTCCTCGAGTCAGAGAAATGATGATGCATTGTACTCACTCACATGAGGGTTGAAGGTTGTAAATATGGTGATGGGACAGTGGAGATCTGGCTGTAAAAGTGAAGGAAAGGTCAGCCGTTTAAGATTCTGTAGATGTGTTCACGTTAAGGGAGGGATAATGGAGAACGTTGATTTGGATTTCCTGAGAAATCATGAATCCCATCCCATCTTTTCACTATGAACATGAGGTTTTAGCTGCCTAACTTTAAACATTATGTGACATTCCTTTGAATGACAGTGTTTGGAAAGCTATGCCAAATGATGTTTGAGGCACCAGATCAGAAAATGCTAATATGGTTTGTTTTGGATGGCATTGACAAACATTTACTCATGTTTGGCGGACTCATTGTATTTCTTAGAAAAGCCAACCCAATTTATTTATTCTATGACATTGGGGCTTTCATTTTTTTTTTTTTTTATTTAATTTTGGCCTTTTTCTTGATCATCCCGTTTAGGGAGCCCTAAAAGTGACAATTGTCAATAAAATCTCAACACTGATAATATTAGATTAGATTAAACTTTATTGTCATTGTGCAGAGTACAAATACAAAGACAACGAAATGCAGTCTGCGTCCAACCAGAAGTGCAAAAAAGCAGAAAAGTGCAATGTGATATTCAAGTATAGACAGGTGGTGCATAGGCAGGACAAGAAACATATTGCATATTGTTATGAGCAGAATAAATATGGCTATGTAATATGAACAGTGTATGAACAGCATGTACAGATATGTGCAATGTAGTAGCAGTGACATTATAATAGTAGTAAGAATAATATAGATATATGCAGTGAATTGAATTGAATTATTAGCAGAATATATAATAAGAAAAACAGAATAAATGTACGTATTGTTTGGTAGTAGCATACTATATTGTGATATATCTCTTTAGTCAAAAGTGCAATACCATATTTAAAATGCAGATCAAACAATTGAATCTGTTTATGAAAAATGACATATTCATGTTTTCTATTCTTATTCTATTCTTCTATTATATTTTTGTCCTTGGTGCTAGCATGTTAAATCTCTCTTTTCGTAGTTTTTCGAGCGTATGGTCCACAAAAACAGGCTGATCTATGACACATTTCCCACTTTCCCCATTATTACATTTCAATGGAATTTGACCTCGTACGAGTTCATGTTTATTTATTTATTTATTTTATTTCAGGTTTATTTAACAGGGACAATGCACACTAATAATACATATGAAAATGTAAATTGTGCCAGAATTTTACATTTGCTGTCCCTGGACAGATCGTACAATGTCACACCTAAAAAGACAAAAGGATTATAATAGTACATATAGGTTTAGCCCAATACAAGTGAAATTGACTATAAATGTAAAAATTTTAAAAATGACAAGATCAACATGTAAACAAGAACAGATTGTCATTATCAACATCAATACCAGCACACACATACACACACAAGCTAAACGTTCAATCCATGTAACCGACAACTTTGTAGGCATAGCACAAGTGGCACAAACGTGACAAATATACTTGATTGATTGAAACATTTTCCACTTTAATGTTACTTTAGTTATTTTCCTAATGTAGTTTAAATTATTAATATCACCATGACAACTAATGCAGTTAAATATATTTATGACTTAGAAAGCTGTGTATCACTTTTGAGGCCCCATAACTGGTAACCGAATGCACCCACAATAACAATGTTTGAAAAAAACAACAACTGTGCAACAAAAGTACTTTATACTCAAAAGGTGTCGTTAAAAAAGTTTTAGATGTGGTTATAGAGTGAAATTGATGTATTTGTTCTGTAGACGCATGGTGTGGTTGTTAAGTGATGGTGATGTGGTTGTAGAGTGTTTTTTGTTTGTTTCAAGTCAGACCAGAATCAACAATCTCCTGCTCCCAGGCAGACTGGCTTCATCTACAATATACTGTATATGTTACATCATCCTGTCTGATCAGTAGTTGTTTTGTAGGACACGCTTTCCCATACATTTCTTTTGGGAGGGCTTTTTTGGCCTTTATTGGAATGGACAGCTGGAAGACAGGAAAGTGGGAGAGAGAGGGGGATGGCCGTAGATATAGAACAAGATGGTGGACAGTTATCCCATTAGTTATGACATCTATTGTTTTATATCTATGGGGATGACATGCAGTAAAGGGCCACGGGCCGGAATCGTACCTGGGCCACTGCGATAAGGACTGAGCCTTAGTACATGGGGCGCATGCTCAACCAGGTGAGCTACCAGGGTCAAAATCTTAGTTTCTGCTTCTTTACTTTTGTTGTGGTTTAGAAGAGGAAGAGGAAAGACAGGGAGATATATGCCTGATTCAAACCCAGGATGACACATTAATATATTAATCACTGGAGGTGGCAGGATGCCTCCCATGTGCAACATAATGAGGTATAAATGTATGTAAGCTGACACTAAAAAGACATGCCATTTTGATCAAGTCATCAGTCCTCGAGTTTAAGTCCCAGTGAATCATTGTTTCTCAAGTGTGAGTCAGTCTGAGACCAAAGCAAGTCCTCAGTGTTTATATGTATGATTTACGTTTAGTCATTAAGAGTCATTAACATTCAAACTCAAATCCAAGAAGTCTGGGACTGAGTACTGCAATGCCCGAACACTGACAATGTACAATATACACAAAACACATTCTGATTTGGTGAAATACAGTGCTGTATGTTAACTTGGTCAAATTCAAGAAAGTCAGGCTAACATCACCTTTATGTGGTCTTAAGTGTACATTCAGCCCAACTCATCTGGCTCATTAAAATGCAGAGGATTTACAATATGTAAGAACATGAGCTTGACTCATTAGTAACCGTGACTAATGCGCAAAGCCAAGCCACAGGGTTTGTGTTACTTTGTGCCTCCTAAAGTCTCAAATATAGACGTATTACACAATTTCCTTTTCAAGATGAAGAAATATATGATGTGATTGCCATTGAGATTTATCATGGACATGTAGGCCCAAGAAAAATCCAATTACAAAATGCATTTTAGAAGAATTCTGACATAATCGAACTAATCTGTAAAATCGGTCTTGGTGTAACTGAAAGAAACTATGGGCCCAGAACAGCCTTATTTCTAGTAAACGGCATAAGTGAAAAATGATAAAGTGCAACAACATTTACTCAAATCTTTCTCCAGTCAAATCAGGTCACTAACTTCTACAACTTTATGGGGTTTGAAGGATCAACAACTAGAATGTGACAACACATTCTCACTCTCATTTTGCAGGGGCACCGTGGCTCCGCTCGGCGCGTAGCACCGCCCAAGACGGTTGTGATTGGTTTAAAGAAATGCCGATAAACGAGAGCACGTTTTTCTCCCATCCTGGATTGCTGTGTGGACTAGCCAGACCCTCTAGGAAGGTCTGGCAATGCGAGACTGGTCGGTATCAGACGCCAAAGGGGCCACTGACCACGCTGCCGTATTTGACAAGTTGGGAGTGAGAACGGGTTGAATGCGAATAGTTTACTGTTTATTGAACTCTTTACAGCCTCGTCTCCCATTTAGAGACGGACACCACAAAACTATGTTACTTTACCTATTTAGGAAACAAAGCATTCTATATAGCTGCCTGTTTTTAAATTCCTGTACAGTTTTTTATTTCTTTAGCACCAATTTCAATATTTTGTCCCTCTGCTATGTGTCCCCTCAAGGTGCGTTCATCGTCTGCTGGACCCCCGGCCTGGTCATCCTCCTCCTCGACGTCTTCTGCGCCAACTGCAACGTCCTCACCTATGAAAAGTTCTTCCTGCTTCTCGCCGAGTTCAACTCGGCCATGAACCCCATCATCTACTCCTACCGCGACAAGGAGATGAGCGCCACCTTCAGGCAGATCCTGTGCTGTCAGCGGCAGGAGAACGTCAACGGGACGGTGGCGGAGGGATCTGACAGGTCGGCGTCGTCCATCAACCACACGGTGCTTAGTGGCGGTACACAACACCACCACCACCACCACCACAACAACGAACACTCAGTGGTATAAAAAAAAAGAGGGCTGGGGATTGCGGCCATTAATTCAACTGCTTGGTGGGGTTGGTCTGTTTCGGAGATACTGACTGAAAGAAGGTAATTGGCAGCAAGGAAAGGTCGAGAGGGACTGCGAACACGATATGACCTAAAGACAGAAACGTAAGAAATTGAAGAATGAAGATTAGGTAGACAAGAGTAGAGCTGCATGAGAACAGGATGTGACTATGAAGAAGACTACAAGACGACAAGACTTTATCGCTGTGTGGAGGAAGAACGGGGGGAGGGGGAGTCCGATGTTCGAGGACTCTGATAGGCTGTTAGTATTTTTGTTTAGTTGTTGATTATTTGTTTTAAATGTGTTGTTATGGAGAACGCTGATATGAACTATTTAAAAGTTATCTGTGAAATGAAGGTAATGCCAGTAGTCTTCTCTAACTTTGTATCCTGTAGTCGTGGGTTTCAGACTTTTCCCCCTCAATCCCCATTCTTAAGAAAGGTCACATAACATCATCATACACACCCGTCACATACAGACAGCATGAGTTTCCTTCACATCCATTTGAGGACGCATTTTGGACACTATTTAGAACACTACTCTTTCTTTTTCCGTAATGTTTGGGAGGAAAGACTTCACATCTGGGAAAATTATTTCAAACTAACACATGCAGATTTATGCTCATACGTGTAACTGAATTTTAATAGAAGTTATCTCCAGCAGCTTTAACTTTAAAATGAGCTTGTGGAGACTTAAGGCTTATTTTCTTGATAGTATTTTTTTTCCAGGGTTTTATCGTTTTTTAAATATAGACGTCAAAGTGAAAGTTTTATGGGACAAGCTGCTGATGCTTATATAATAAATAAATATATAAATACTGACATGTTTGACATGTTTAGCGACTTACCAAAAAATGCTGTTGTACCCATTATGGATTGTTTAAGTAACCACAGCCACTTCATTACCACAGCAGATTCATCATTCATCTTTTAAAGTGACCTTACAACCTAAAGACTCATTATTTTGCTGATGTTCTACTCCAGTTCCAGTATCTTTGTTCCATCCAACGTAAATACATGAAGGGTCCAGGAGCTGTTGTTTATTCCCTCTAAGGAATTAGAGACAAGTTGTTCTAGGGATCTTACCAAAAAGAGGAGGAGGATGTTTGCGGTTTTAGAACAGGCTCTGTGCCACAGTGTTATGTGGAGACAAGGTGAAGGTCATTTCTGGTGAGCGTTAACAGACTTCAGATCATGAGATGAAATGTGCTGAGCTTTCTGCCTCTCATGGTTTTATCAAGTGTCTCTGTGTCCATGAGGCCAACTGAGGAAAAGGGGTTAGGGGTAAGTGAATGTCGAACTTATAATCAGTATTAAATTGCCCTTTTTGTAAGAGGTGACAAGATAGGCCATTCTATCTTCATAGCACATGAAGATAAAATGGATGTTAATGAATGCTTGCCTAAATTTGTAGTTTACAAACGCAATTTTGCCACGTGTTATACAGCAGTAACAGTTTTGACTGCAAAAACTGACCTGCAAATGTCATAGCATTCCAAAAATCCAGTTTGCAATCTGTCAGTGGTGCAAAATCATGTCAGAGTTTACCAAAAGCTAATGCATCGCTCAGATTTACTTGTTCCCCACGAGCATATCCACTGATTCCATTGTATTTCCCTTATTTCTCAAAAATATGCTGGTCTGGACCAATCGCTGCTGTAGCAATGCTTAGCTTATGAGTAGGATTCAAGAAAATCAAATATCACTATATTTTTTAAACTAAATACCTCAATATCGATATTGCGACAACATTGTTGGGTTGACAATTGGTGCTTTCCCAAAATATTTACACAATGAGATTTGTGATAAATAATAATCAGTAATGTGGATATAGTGATTAAGGTGGTAAAGGCAAATAATAGAACAGCTAGAACAGTCTGGTAAGTTCAGAAATGACCATCACTTTACTGTAATGCAGCCTTTAAAACTAGGAAAAGACAACACTTATCATATTACTTACGCTTAGCCTCTGATAAATCTTAGCTTAAAATCCCCAAAATCTTAAATGTGCATCTTTTATGGCAGTATTTGGAAAAAAGTTGAAGTTCACTCCTACAGTACCACAGTCTGATAAGTCAGCTCGGCTTTTAACACTCCAAGGAAAGAATGAAAATATCTTTCCTATTAACAAGAAACTAAATGTCATATTCACATTTTATTGCAGTGTTACTGGTGATATGAAGTATTAAAGATGTCCATCCAAAATATATGATGTTGTGTTTATGTCATTATATGAGATGGTTGGGGTTATGATGATAATGTTTTTTTGTGAACCAGTCTTTATTTGCAAATGCTGCAAATGAGAATAATTCAAATGTTTTGCATATCTCTGCCTCCCTCCCTTCCTCCCTCATCGTGCCTCCGCATGGCATGGTATCTTGAACAGAGATCATGTTGACATGTGTTTAAAGCTTCCCAGTGAATTAGGTTGGCACATATTACAGATTGTCTCATGCGAAACCTGGTGTCAGGCATATAGTGGGGTTCTGATCATGTTAATCTTTACTATACCAACTTTATGGAATGTATCATTAGGCATTTGTGATGGTCTACTCTTTTTAAAGGGGTACTGACAACAATGACCTATCTTATGATAATACTCGAAAGTCAAGCAGAGTTGAGCCAATGCAGTGTTGAATGTTGATATCTTATTTCCACAAGTGCACTCCCCCACTTTCTGCTATTAACTTGAGACTCAAAGCCAAAATTAAAGTCCGCCTGGTGATGCTATGACGTACATTGTTAAAAATCACCAGCTGAACGTTTTGTCGTGACTTGAATCAAAACACATTTTGGCCAAAATACAGACAACACTCCAAACAAGCTGACAGAAAAGTGAGAATCACGGCCAAAAACGCAGTCAAATGTTTTCCAGGAAGCCAGATGTTTGTCAGGGATTTTAGCTGCAGTGCTGAAATGAAGTCAGCTGGTACTGTTGCCTGTCAAAGTTGGCCAAAATGTTTCCCTGTTTATGAGGCAACATAAGTTCTTTTATCCAGTTTTTGGATTTATTATTACAGTGTGCCCTAGCTGTTGAGAGTGGGGAGTGGATTTCTTATGGTCTTTTCCCCATTTAGATTACCGTTACAGTTTTTGCCTTTAAATCTCCAGGTTGTGCCTTTACAAAAAAATACACAATTTGAGAAAAGTCAAAATTCTAAGGCAACAATCTTAGATATTTTTATTCTTCTTTCTTTGATTTGTCCATCCTTAACTTCTGTGAACTTCACAACAGGCCTCACAAGAGTAGTGGCAGCAGCAGCAGTGCCATTTATTGTTTCATTGACCAAACTTTGTCAGCCAACGGCTCTGGACCCAACCCTCCACATTTGACATTAACTGTAACCATTTTTCTAACAAAGTATTGATTCAGGTTATATAGCAAACCAACTAAACTTTCTGTCTTTGTATGTCTCTGTTTACCAGTGTGTCACTCTTTGCACACCATTGTAAGTATATGTGTACAGTATGTATGTATATAAAATATATTATTCAAAGTTAATCACCAAAGGGAAAGATTTTTTTTGTGTTTGTAAATTTAAGTGTGTTATAATCTGTCCAAATGTACTGTAGGATTTTGTTTATGGTTTTTATGTCATGAGCTCTTTTGTATTGTGACCCTAATTAATGCATTTCCTGTAAACTATATTAACTCATTTGTGACCCAGAACTAGATATGACCCCATTTCCACCTGGTATTAAAATCCAATCTGAGTGATCCGATCACTAGTGGACAACTCTTTGTACAGCTGTAAATGCACCCAGGACGCATTGAAGAGGCATTGAGATCGGATTACTCAGACCACATTCGGAGACGGTTTAGGCCAGATGTGACCACATTCTTTTAGCAGTGTGTATGCACATTTGTCCTGGGCCACATTAGGGACAGCCTACCTAACGGTCAGCGGAACTACGTAATCATTCAATGTATATTAGAGTGCGGATCGGGCCGCATTTTTCTGTCCCAGCCCGGCCCGCATCCGACAGAGCAGTAACCGAGCCCAGCCCAACACACAGTTCAAATCAAAAAAAATTTCTCTCATACTAATGACACATGCGTTTGTAGGAAGGCATTCAGAAATGTCAACAGATGAGCGCATCAGCGCACACGGGGCAACAAGCGCACGTTAACAAAGGTGCGCACCTACATAATAAGCTTTTTTAAATTTAAAATGTTCAATGCCTTATCTGATGTGACCGAGCCTGACCCGAACCTGAACATCATTTCTAAATATCTATCCGAACCCGGCCCGGCCCATCGGGTACCGCCGGTTCCCGGCGGGCTCGGTTCGGGTATCCATCCTCTAATATATATCTCATGTTAGAAGCCGTCGTCAGTGGTCAAAGCAGCGGCTGTAAAACGGTAATTGAAAATAAATTCTTCACTAGTCACACACTAGACACTAGTTTTTTTTTTTTACTTTTATTATGAAGCAGCAAAATCTGGAAATGTTTGGTCTTTATCAGCATTAACTTAACATGACTCCTATAAGCGAACATGAAACGTAAAATACCTTTTTTAAACATCTTTCTCTCCTGCCTAACAGACTGTAGGCAGCGCTGTTTTATCAGTCATCGCATGTTTTTAATGTAGGATTTTTGTGAGAGTAACAACCGGCCTACTATGTGCAAATCAAAATTATTTATTTATTTATTTGCATGTAGAGCGGGAAAGTGACATCCGATCACAAGTGGTTACTCAGGATTCACGTGGGAACACACGTACTTAGAGCTGAACACTTTGTGATCGGATCCCTTGGCTCAGATTTTGATACCAAGTGGAAATGTGGCCAATGTGTGCAGTGCCTTCCAGTCCTCCTCCTTAAAGAGTCACTTAACACCAGGCTGAAAAGCAGTGTTTGACTGCCCTCTCTGTTTGGAAGTGTGCTTTGTTGCACCTGTAACCACACCCAACAGTGATGTCACAGTGTCCTGGAGTACACTTGTACATCACTGCGGCAAGGTGAGATGTTAGACCAATGGAGGTCAGCCAAAACTAGATCTTCAGAAGGTGTTAACCTACACTTTAAGTTAGTTTTTCTGTTTTTTTTGTGTGTGGCTAATGCCGTAGTTTTACAATGGCCGTAAAGTACAAAAAAGATTAATGTCAGTGTTAGAGCGATATTTCACTTTTGCAGAAAGTTTGATGCATAATCTTATGAATTATAATGATACACAACTATAAATAAGTAAAAGCTCACAAATACAAATTTTGTTTTGAATATGATTTGATTAAGAAAAAAATTCTCTTGTTCTGAATGAAATCTGATTTCAGCATTTCAACTTTTTTGGGGTCTAAACAAGTTCAAATAACCTGATGTTGGGACACTACTTGAGATCTAAATTGAATCATTTTTATTCTGTCTTTTTGTTTAACAAGGAGGCAAAATCATTCTTAAGAGCAACATGCACTGGCAGTATATCAAAACACTCGCACCCATTGTTTTTTTTATGTAAGTGCACATGCAAGTATGCATGTCAGGATGCGCCAATGTCCCTTTCCCAGCTTTAAGATGCGTAAACTTTCCTGAAAACACAGCAGTTTTATCACATTAGCACATCACGGTCATCATACCCTGACTGCTTCTTTTTTTGTTTGACTAGTGCATCCAATGTTTGCTATGGGCGTCAATTGACATTACACGACAAAAGCGGTGTGTGTTGCACTTCAGAAATGTTGTCATGTTAATACCAAAAAAACGTTCATCCCAAAGTTTATACATAGAATAATTATATGTACATAATTAGGAGTAATGTCTGATCGTCCTAACTGTAGCTCTGAAACAGTTTGTTCTTCCAAAGTGAAACATTGCTTTAAAAACATTTTTTGGAAAATGTTGCCAAGCCTCAGATTTAACAATGTACCAGTAGTTTGTAAGAAAGTCTTTGTGACACAGACGTACTGTGAATGTGATTTCCATACTATCTATACTGTACGGGCCAATATCGATGAATGTCCACCCAAAGTCATAGTGTTGATATCCCAGCAACAATAAAAACATGAGAAAAGTCTGAATTATTGTGTTGGTGTGGTTTTTAAAATTAGGCTTTTCTGAAATAAATATTGGAAAAGAGTTGTAATGCCACTTAATTCATTGACAGTAGTAGACAGTAGTAGGGTATTTTTGAAACGTCTTACTTTATCTTACATGTTTAGCCTTGCTATCGTTGCTACTTCATGTTATCCAACAGTGTTTTTCTTAGGTTGACATCCAAAAGGTCAGTAACTGGGAAACACACAGCGTCACAGACAGACGCAGACTGATAATGTATGCTTCGTGACATGCAGGGTTTCTTTTTGTCTGGACCAAATAATATATAGACCTTGGGGCTGTTAACACATTTTAGACAGCCTTGACTGTTAGCAGAAGTCTGCGCGCAACCATGTGTTTATATGGTGTTAGACGAACACATTTATTCACGGTGTGGTCTGCGTGGTTGTGCAGGATTAGAGGTGAGAAAATGCTTGATGAATCAGCGTCCATATAAACACTTGTCTCTGTTGAGCTGGTGTGGACTTGGCTCACTTGATACAGTTGTCAGAGACTATTAGTTCTAATTTTATTTTTGTCAGCCATAGAGGAATTAAGGCCTGGCCACCCCATATGTTGTATCTCCAATTTATTTTTTATCAGTGCCATGACACATCATTCTGGAGATTTTGGAACTACAGTTTGGGGTTATGGTTAGCATGGACAACTAATAGAAAAGTGAATATATTTTGAGTTATGATCAAGTGAGAAATTCGATTCTGGTTTTCTACCTGTACCCAAACTGTTTGAAGCTGCACTGCTGGAAATATTCAAAAGAATATCTTTTGGCTAAATATTTTGGTCTGTACGCCCCGCAAATTTTCTGTTTAGGTTCACTCTCATAGCTTTCATCAAACCCATCTCCAGCTGCAGTAGGCGTCTATTATGCAGTGAAAAAGCTCTGATAAACCCGCTGAGTGCTCCCTACAATACCAAGGGTGAATACACCTATATTATATCACGACGGACAGTATAAGAAAAATGCATTTTTCTTTTTATCAAAGCATGCAAACATGTTCTTGTAGAAACCCAAATTACAAGTATGAACCTGAAAAATCAGCACAACACGGGACCTTTAAATCCCCTAGACCTAACAACACTACCTGTACTGTGATATTTTCACATTTATAGGCATTTAAAAACAAAGTGTTGACTTCACACCATTTTGTGAGATTAGACTACTTTATACTTTATATGACCAGAAATACTGTACCCCACGTATGTGAGTATATGATGACGTTTTTGTGATAAAATATCCCCCTTAATCATTAGTGCTCTTAAACAGATGGGCAGACTCAATTCTGAAAACTGAACATTTAAAAGTAATGACTTTACATTTCAGAATGTGGATTGTGACATAAAGCAGATAGTACATGCAGTACTGCACTGTACGAGTGTGGTATGTGTGTATGTGTAGCGACTGTAAGAGGGGTCAGGGCCACGATGTGTCGTGTGTGACATGAATTAAGCAGCAGTCCTAGCAACAGCGGCCAAATGTTTGTATAGGGAAGAATGTTGTGCGTGTGTGTAAAATGCACGCTCTGCCATGTTTATTGTTCCACAGCTTTGGAGTGCTAGCCTCCAGTTGACTGATATATTTCTCCCTACTTCCTGTTGCTCCCTGAATGGGCCAATCAGAGCCAGCGCGGCCACACAGGAAGTTCCTCTGTGCTGTCGCTGAGTGAGAGGCATGTCACATCTTCATCACAATGTCAATACAGACGCTTTCCGTGGTTCCCAGATAGGTTAAAGCTAATGATTTGAATGGCCAGAATCAGCATTCCCGTTGCCAGCGAAATTTATGACGCACGGAAAGGTCAACAAGACATGAAATGCTGAGCTGCTAACATGCCAAGACATCCAGGAATCGCAGCACTTCTGTTGAAGCATTCAGAAAATGTCAACACATGACACACATCCAGCTTCCTCTGAAGAATGATCAAATTTCTCTGTTGCAAAAGTTTTACTAAACCAAGGCAGATTATCATAAGAAAACAGGAAGTGATTTTTCATGGCAGTGTAAATCCCTGGTCCCCAAACATTGAGAGCTGCTATTGCAAAGTTGGCAGGAAGGTTAGAGAGTCCATTCAGATAAACCTCCTGTTTGGAGAAAGGACAATCGGCTAATTCTCTGAGAATAAGTGTTCCTTCCCAGTAATCTGCAGCTGGCTTTGTGATACATTTTAACTCAGACCTTTCAAAGACAAAGCAAATGGAGACAGGGAGAAGGAACTGACTGAAACCACAGATAAGAAAGGAAACAGTGGTGATGGAGAATGGGGAAAGAAAGGACAAAGGAGGATAGAATGAAAAAAGGGTGACATGAGTGAAGAGTGTAGCACAAGACCGAAGTGACAAAATAGAACGTTTCAACCCCCATTTCCCAGTCTTCTGTCTTACTCGTATCCAACGATGGACACGCTTCTATATTGGATCCGCTCATCAAGGCAAAGTAAATTCACAGAGTTGCTCTGTGTAGGATTCAACTGAGGGAGATTTGACATGTGAATACTTGCTGTTGACCAGTTGCAAACCATCTTAACATTGCTGACCTTTGAGGCAATGGACAAACCTAGAACTTCACTGGGTGCGCCACAGTTGTACATTTTCTAAACTGACAGCCCCACAATAAATGATCTTGTAACCCTCCTGTTGTCCTCAGGTCAAATTTGACCAATTTTCAAAAAATTCTGGAAAAAATTTCTTTCAACCAAATTTAAAAAAAAAAGTAACGTGGATGGTTCCCTACAACGTTCTTCACAAGTAAAATAAATTATCAGTTCAATACTTTTATTGAATGTGGGTGTTTTATTCAATCTTATAGGATTTGAAAAAAAAAATTGATAAAAGAACGTCGACAAAAGTGACAAAAATGTCGGGGAAAGCTTCTTAAACGTGGGGGGGAAAAAAACACAAAAACAAAAAAAGTGACAAAAAAAAAAACATCGGAAGTAGTGACAAATAAACTTGGATAAAAGTGACAAAAGTGTCGAAAAAGACGACCAAAACGTTCTAAAAAACAAACATTTTAATTCGAAATTTTGACAGAGAAAAACAAAAAGGTGCATGGTCGACGAGAAGACAATACAAGGGTTAATATTTTCACATGATAAGTAACAGAGAATAGCTGTGGCGACCCCTGCTGTGTTTATGTGATTCAACTGGGTCTCTGCTGACTCTGCAGGTGCTCGTTAGGGTAAGCGGGAACACCTGAGTGTGATCGTTAGGGCAACCTGGAACACCTGAGTGTGATCGTTAGGGCAACCTGGAACACCTGAGTGTGATCGTTAGGGCAACCTGGAACACCTGAGTGTTCCCAGGTTATTTAAGCCTGGCTGCAGTGCAGCTCTGGTCTCTCTTCCTGCCGGCCGCCTGCCTGCCTGCCTGCTGCTTTTTAAGCTCTAAATGTTTCCCTGTCTGTTTGGTTATGTTGTTGTGGCCCTCATATTACTTCAGTTTGACGCAGAAGTTAGAAAACAAATTACAACCCCCCCAAAAAAATGTAAAAGATAATGCATCTGTGGTGGTTCTGTTCCAACCTCCTCATGAAATGAAAAGGGAACTGAGATACGCTGTAATTGATCACAAAATATCCAGTCTGAGGAAAAGAAATAAAAGGAAAGGAAGAAGGAGTAAAGGAAGGAGTAAATATGGTGCAGACAGAGAAATCAGTAGGAGGGAGAAAAGTGAGGAGAGGGAAGAACACAGAAGGAAGTGGGAGTGAAACGGTCTGATCCACAGTTTAGATCAAGGAGAAGAGGGTTGACTGGTGCAAGGCCAAACTCCATGCTGCCTACTATAAACCGTTTACATTGGACATCGCAAAAGAAAACACACACACACACACACACACACACACACACACACACACACACACACACATCCTCTCATACAAACACTGGGAATTAACCGGACACATTCACAAAGTTATACAGTGTTCTCAGTAAATCGCTCTGAAATTTGCTGTAAAAATGGCTCACGTAGCACTGTCTATAACCTGTTTTTCTACTTAATTTCTCATCTCTGATCCCTCTTGTGGTGAGTAATAACACTGCAGCATCCACAGGGTGAAAAGCTTTTTTTTTTTCTTTTTTCGGTGGAGTGGGGGGCTGTTATGGAACAGCGGAGGCCCGTGATTAAATAAACAGAGATGAAGAGGCATTTAAAGCAGAGACAAATTAAGGGTCAGAGAAAAAGAATTGTGTAGTTATTCTACACCCTCTTTGTCTTTCCAATTGTAATAACCAACAATTTCCATTATTGAAATCAATAAATGAATATAGCTAATTCTCGCTTATCTGCAGTGATTCTACTACATGTCTGTCTCTGTTCAAGCCTCAGTCCCACTGTTTGTTGAATAACTGGCCTAAAATCATACTGGGAACGTTTTAGGGCACGTTTGCTGCAGTTGTGTCTGTGGATGTGGTTATTTATTTTTACTGCTGCTCCACACTCTTACCATTAAGCCACACTGGACATGGCAGCCTAGACGGGTCTACTGCCTCCCATTTTTTTCAATGAGGTGTAGTAAATCACTTGTGGAATATTAGAAGACTGATGTTGGCGCAATGAAGGCAGGGCCTGAGGATGGTGGTGTTGGGTCAGCCTGTCCATCTATCTGTCTAACACTTAGCTCCAGAATAATTAACATATATCATTGATTCATAGGAAATTCAGTGTTGGGTATTCACTGTCCCCAGATGAATATTTTGAATCATTTAAAAGATTTTGTAGTTATATATCTGAAGTAGCACTGTGACCACATTTAAATAACATCATCTATAGCCAGCTGTTTGTTTTCACAGAGGGTTTTCTTTTTGGTCAGATAAGATGATTTTACTTCCTTTTATAGACTACTTTCTAGATTTGATTTAAAACATAATGTCGGCATAGGGGACGCATGCACACCTTAAAATAATATGATATAGTACGTCTAGAGCTCTAATACAAATGTGTTGAATTATTGTTTATTTGCAAGCAATACAAAGAAATATACATATCAACCTGCATCGTAATGTTATGTAACAAATAACATCACACCACATTGAAAAATGAAATAAAACATGTCGTTCATCTGAAAAGCTTTTCCAGTTGAGATAAAAAAATTTTCATTTTCTCACTTGATATTAATCTCTTAATGAAAAAAACAACAACTAAAGAAACCATTGACAGCTTTGAGTAACAAAGAAGACTGATGGCACAAGACATGTTGGTAATACTGTTCTGAAATTGTGTAAAAATATGACTCTAATTTAATTTAAATGAGCCCAGAGAGCAAAGATTGATCTGTAACATAGAGTTTCTATCTTTGTGAGAACATATGAAATATTGACTCTTTCAGAATGAGGATATTTTTGAACATCGAGGACATTTTGCCCATTCTTCACTTACCAATGAGTCTATTTTAAGGCATGGACAAGAATTTAGTTAATGAGTTTTTCCAAATTCTAATTAAGAAAATGTGTGTCTGTGCTTCAGTGAGAGACTTATGGGCGATGACGCAAGTTGGAAAAAATGTTCAGACTACTTAAGTATATTTATACTATTGCTGCTGTAATGCACTCGTTATGTCAAACTGTGTGTCAAACACTGTCACAAAGTAAAGTTAGCACAAAAAAGACAAAGATCAACAACATGAAAAAGAAACAAATAAGTAAAAAGAAAATGCCCAATAATGGAATAGCAACTTGTCCATATAAAACAACCAACAGCAATGGTTTAAAGTGATTGTGTGCCACTGTGGAATTTGCTACAGGTGACAATAACAAGGAAGGTGTTTTAAATGTTGTTACTATGAAGCGTCAAACTGTCATGTCCCAATCTCTTTCTAACCCTAATGTTAAGTAGTCACAAAATGAAGGCGAGAAAAAAAAAAAATTCCACATGCAACGGATGGAGCACAATGTTTGAGTGCATATGAATCTGAAATGGTTATGGGTATATCTGCATGCTTAGTGGCTTCAAGTCCTTAAAGGCTAAAGCTCTGGGGGTCTCCTAAAAAATGACATTCGCACAAGTATATGGATGAGTGTGTATGTATGGGTACCTATATAGGTATATAGCTAATAGCTATAACAGTTCATGTATTCTTCAATATAGATGGTTAAAAGACTTCATGTATATACATATATACCTCACTCTTTTACTGGGATGTTGTAAAAATACGTACAGGCCTTTTCTTTATGTATGTGTGTGTGTATGTAAGTATATCACCTGTTCCTGTGTGTGTATATACATATATATGTATAAATACAGATTTTTATATATTTTCTTTTATTTTTATCTTGTATTTATTTTTCTTTTATATTATTTTTTTTTTATTTAGCTCTTTGTTTAAAATGAAAGCTCAAAGACATTGTTCAAAAAAAAAAAAAATGACATTCCTATACAACTAAACTGCATTCTCAAGCACGTTTTGAGGGAATGTATGTAAGTATGTATTTCCTCCCAGATTGTTTGTTCCAAAACGTCCTCGTACCAGCGACAGGCGCACGTTGTGAAACGGTCGCAACGCGTGGTTAATGTGATTTCAAACAAAACTACTTGGTTAGTTAAAGGCAACAAAAGTACTTTAGGTTAGGCTTAGAAAAAGATCGTTGGATAACTTGGATTAAAATAAGTAGCCTATATTTGTTACGTAACTTGAATTGCATACGTATGTTACGTAGGTTGTGTGACGAGAATTGAGGACGTTATGTAAGTCAGTTTCACATGGGACACGAGCAGCAGCTTCCTGGGTAGAAAGACCCGTGTTTGTTCGACCCATCCATCCATCCATCCATCCATCCATCCCAACCTACTTCCCAATGCAGACTTTGAAGGTGGACTTTGATTAGAAACATATTTGTGATGCGTCGAAAACAAACAGAATCCGGAACTAAATATGTTTCCCTCAAAACTTAATTTAGAATGCAGTTAAGTTGTATGGGAACATCATTTTTAGGAGACAGGGTTTAGAGTCTGTTCAGACACGAAAGTAACATTGTTCATAAATAAAGCCGACCTGTGTGATGGATATGTGCTGGTGAATGGTCAGGAGTGATGGTTTAGAAAGTAATATGCAAATGACGAGCTGTTTATGATACAAAAATGTCTGGTAAGGGTAGCAGTTTGGGTCTCCTCAAAAGACAAATTGGGCAAGAAAGACAGCTGAAATCACTTTACTGTTTGGGTATTATGTGTACATTTAAAGTGTGTTTTCCGGCACCAGATTATTACATAAATCAGTTGTTTTTTTTTATGCACAGGGACAAACATTTGTTTGTGAAAAGTTCCTAGGTTAGCAGTCAGCCTCAGTGTCAGCATTCATGCTTAGCGTGCTTTGATGGATACGCTCCAGTATCCGATGTATACTACTGAAGCTGGGCCTATCTGATGGGTGTGTGCTCCAACAAAGCCTCATCAGGTTATACAGCTCCAGAGGACAATTCTCAGGACAGGAGAGGATGTGACCATCCCTCACATAGTAAATAACCTCCTCATGACCCATACCGTAGTACGGTTGCATCCCATTGGAGAAAATCTCCCATAACACCACACCATAGGCCCAGACGTCAGATTCCGTGGTGTAGCGGTTATAGAAAATAGACTCTGGGGGCATCCAGCGTATGGGGATGGCGTCATTCTCGTTGGCTTTGTAGTAATCGGCTGAGTAGATGTTTCTGGAGAGGCCGAAGTCTGCGATCTTCACCACCATTTCCTCCCCAACCAGGCAGTTCCGCGTCGCGAGGTCTCGATGGACGAACTTGCGCTCTGACAGGTAGGCCATTCCGGCAGCGATCTGCTTGGAAATTGACAACTGCTCGGCACAGGAGAGAAGTGCCGCCTCCAGCTCCGAGGAAAAACTGCGACCGGACAGGCTGGCGCGGCTGAGGGTGCGCACTGATTGGTTTGGAGATCGGCGACGCAGGAACTCATTGAGGTCACCGTGGGCCATGTACTCGAACATCAGACACATGGGCTTACCCACTGCACACACACCTAGAGAAGAACGCACACAGGCGATTTTATATCAAGCTCTGTGACTTTCAGATTTATTAAGTAGGCTTGTGAGTCGTGCATTTTCCCACCACAGATGTTTGCGAGTACAAACACAAATACTCAACCACATAAACACATCAGTGAGATAATTAAACCACGCTTAATAAAGTGTGTTTCTTTCTTCTACAGTGTCACACAATGAGTTAATTCACTGTAAAAGGTAAATAAATATTCAGTCCAGACATAAACACAGACAAAACCACCATGTGTGCATGCTCACAAATAAACTCTCACGCATAGAGGATGTACAGTCCAGCATTAGTAGCCCTGTCATGTAAACACAGTGTGTTTGTAAATTAACTTTGGGTTCTTCTGACCCTGTCTGTGCTGTGGGGAAATACGGGCAGTTAAAGAGAGTTTCTCAAATTGCGGTTGGTGTGATTGCGAATCTCAGATGTGAGTCAGTTACAAACGATTTAATTTAGGTTTCTGTAAACTTGAACTGTTGTATGTGTTGGGGGCAGTGAGGGCTTCCACAGCTTCTAGAACTTAACTTGTTTGCATTCTTTATGTGGAAAGGATTAGGGTTAGGTGTGTTTTGATGTATTATTTTATGTTAACGCCAGGAAGGGTGTAAAAGCAAACTGGTGAATATTCATGGGCAGAAGTTTGCCCTCACCAAGTTCATTCTACTTTATTTACTACGTATTTACTTTACCTCCTATAAAAGACTGGCTGTCTGCATGCTTGTTTATGTATGCATTCCTGTAAATGCTTTTTGCGATGTGCACTGCTTAGCGGAATTGGAGCACAGCCTGCAACAGCCCTGCAGAAGTTGGTAGTCATATGAGCTGGCATTCACAACACTGGCTTCAGATTTAGAGTATAATATAGCTCTGTGGGAAAAATCATTACAAATCACCAGGTTTGCCAACAAGAAAAGGAATACCCCCCTGGAATCAGACGGTCGTTTTCAGTTTCTCTTTCTCTAGCCAATTTTAGTTTGAGGCTTTGCAGCTCTTGTCTGTGTTCTTTCCAACGCAGACCATGATTAGTGCACTTTATGTGGTTAGTGCACTGAAATGCGCTGAGCCATACTGGCCATAATCATAATTTTGATTTAGTGCACTTCACTGCCTCTGCTTCTGTGTGAAACATGAATTGGAACCTCACTGACCCGCCACTAGCCCAGTCATTTCAAAAACTTTCAAACTTTGTTCCACAGAACAAAACAAATATATGCCAGGTGGGATTTTAGGGACATGTATAAGATAAAGCAGACTATTTCCATTTGATGGAATGGCAGCCATCGACATAGTTGGGATCAGGATGTTTTTTGACTGTAATATTTTGCCACTGTTATGTCCAAGTCAGCACAAGAATTGCAACAACAACATGCTCACGAGAAGAGGAGGCTTGGAGGTCATGCTCAGTTAGTTCATGTCCTGTGGGTCACAGCGGGGGACGGTTCCCCAGAGAATGAGCTCTGATTACAGCTCCCTGGGGTGGGTGGGTGGCTGTGTTTGTGCATGAGTGTGTGCGTGTGCGCGCGTGTGTGTGTGTGTGTGTGTGTGTGTGTGTGTACAAGCAGGACTGTAATTCAACAGTAGCAGTAAGGTCAGTAGCTGGCTCAAAATGTTTCACTCCGTCGCTAAATATACAGAACACAGAGGCCCCATCCTGCACACACGTGCATGCCACAAAATAATGACATGCAGACATATGCCATCTCTAATCCTGACACATTCATGTTATGGATGATGCATATGTTTTTACACATGATTGGCGATGTATTATTAGTCAAGAGGGTAATTAGAGGTTAACTTAATTTGATCAACTCTGGTTGCCAGCGCACCAGAGACTTCAGCATTGTCACTTTCTAGATAAGTCATCCAAAAATGAATTGTCACTCAAAACAGAAAACATATACTACTATTGTTTGATGAACGTGGTTTTAAATAAACTTCGCAATCACTGAGGCTGTAAAATGGACCAAAGTAAACAAACTTCTTTCAGCACGGCCACAGAGCAATGGCCCTGTTTTCTCACTGACAGTGCCAAATAGAGTTAGTTGTATTGCTTAATGTCTTCCTGGAAGTATATGCGAGCAGTGTGTATTAGATTAGATAGGCAGTATTAGTGTAAAAGAAAACTAAAGAGGACATTTGTTTTACTCAGGCCAAGAAAGGCACATACGTAAACTGCCAGCAGCGCGTGTTTACTGGCAAATCCTATTTGTATCTCTAGCGTGTTTTTTAGCACTACAGGGAAATAGATCTGAAGAAAAAGACTTAATTCAGAAGAATTATAGTGTGTGAGTGGAAACTGGGCCTGAAATAGCCTGAAAAAAGAAGAAGACAAAAGAAAAAAAACGAGACATTTACAAAGGCTGTTGAGTGCAATTCCCCTTTTATAATGAGAATATTTTTAGACTTTGATCATCTAATTTTGATGTAGTGTACTGGAGACTGATTCATTGTCTATTTCCTTGGCTGTTGTTTCTTATTGAGCATGATGTGCACCAATCGCAGTGTGTGCTACATGGTGGGGCTTACAGGTCCCATGGCATGAAAATGTCACTTTATGAGGTTTTTTAACATTAATATGAGTCCCCCCAGCCTGCCTATGGTCCCCCAGTGGTTAGAAATGACGATAGATGGCCGTATGTGACGAGTTTGGAGTGAGAACGTGTTGTACTCACTAACTAACACACACACTAACCTAGGAGTCGTACGATGTTTGGATGGTCAAACTGAGCCATTAGTGCTGCCTCTCTCTGGAAGTCATTCTGCATGTCAGCTGATGCTTCCTCCTTCAGCATCTTCACAGCCACCATTGTGAAAGACTCCATTGGCAGCAGGCCTGGTGCTCTGCAACAAACATGCACAAAAATATTCAAGCACAGACAATGTACGCATGCAGCTGATCTATTCCTCTAGAAAAGTAGGAGATCTTTTAGCGGTTTGTGTCAAGATATTGCTTCTTTCGTAGCCATCTGCATGTGGGTGAAAAAAATGCATTTTATCGTTGTGGGGTTTTTTCGGTAATGCGTTAACCAGATTTCTGTAACCATGTGTTTTTTGAATGTGTGTCTTTTAAGTCTACCAACAAACAGCCTAGCGACTGTAAATGTCAGTTACTTAGAGGAAACATACCCACACTTCCTGTGTTGGCTCCCTGGAGAGGCAAGCTAAAGTCAGCATGTTGATGTAGATTTATATATATATAGTTTGCACACACAACTACTCACACAAAAAGATGGAAACACTCACTCAGTCACTGTAATACTAACACACACACACACACACACGCACACACACACACACACACACACACACACACACACACACACACACACACACACACACACACACAC
Source organism: Sander lucioperca (assembly GCF_008315115.2). Classification (NCBI taxonomy): domain Eukaryota; kingdom Metazoa; phylum Chordata; class Actinopteri; order Perciformes; family Percidae; genus Sander; species Sander lucioperca. The sequence goes on along the minus strand of NC_050186.1, from coordinate 30,686,516 downwards.
ACACACACACACACACACACACACACACACACACACTGGGAAACTACAGATTGAAGCCCATCTGTCAGAGAAGATATTTACTCCTCTGGTCTATTTAGGTCTCTGAGTATGTTGCATGTGTGTGTCTGGGTTCATGTATGCATGAACACACACGGCCCAATGCAGGTGCTGCCTGTGTGTTTATATGATTGTTCATCTGTACTCTTGAGTGCATGTGCTTACTGCATATAGTGTGTATTTGCATGTTTGTTACCTGTTGCTGGTAATATATGCAGGTATGAGTTAAGTTTGTGCTCTTTTACTTCTGTCTATGTAAGGACACATTTGAGTTTTAGACTGTCAGGGTCAAGATATGGTTACAAAAGTGAAGACATTTTGGTCAGTCCTTACCAAGTTTTTGCGTTATGGTTAAATTAGGTTTGTAGGTTAAGGTTGGGTGTCTAGTTGTAATAGTTAAGGTTACCGATGTTGACTACGGAATACATTACACCAGTGCTCTCACAGTTTGAATGTGTATTATGTTCACAGGGGTATCTATATACTGCACCATTCCAGTTGTCAATAAGGGATTATCAGCTAGCCTGAAGGACATCTTCCAGATCTGCATGGCTACATGCAGGTGCTATTGTGAAAAGGCCATCAACTGCTAGAATACTGTGCTAACTGTAATATTATATACCCCCATTTATATCGTGCTCCACATATTGGCATTAAAGCTCTATGTAGTGCAAAATCATGGACAGAAGGTCAGAATTCTCAATTGCAGTTACTGGCATAATGCACAATTAAAACGTATCTGCTGTCGCTGTATTGCAATTTTGTAGCAGTCTAGTATCCAAAACACTAGGGTCCTAAACTCAACTATGGATGTCTTCCAGAAGGCACTGTCTGAAAATCTGAACCGTTATCTCTTATTTAAAAGATATATCATCTGCCCCTCTGTGTATGATGGTCGACCCCAACCCTAACTCTGAAAGCTCCTCTCTGTCAAAACGTGAGTTTATTGTTTGTGTTGATTACAGGCTCTCGGTCAGGGGCACCACAGGAATGAAAGGACTGTGGGAGGAATTAAAGTTTAATAATGCCGAGTGTCATAAGGTTAGGTTAACCTCTTTATTTTATCACTTCAGCCACTCTGAATTCTTGTGCAAAACATTTTAATTGGCTGCAAAGGTTATCAGTCATGGATGTATTGGCTTTCAGTGACTGAACAAATAGATTTGGAAAGCGCTTGGTCAATACTGTACAAAGGGTTAGACAAGACTCAGTTATGATGTTTTATTCCTGCAATGAAAATGTGTCGCAACTGGAATATACAACCACTGTTCTGCATGAAGAAGGAAACCACACATTTTCCACAGCCACCTCAAGCCTAAAATATAGAATTGGGTGTAGATGTTGTTGTTGATAGTGTTTTATAGGTAAGTATGACATTTTAGAAATGCAACTGTATGCTACTGTTTGACCCAGGTCTGGTATTTAGTCTGATCATAGGGATTAGGTTGAGACATAAGTGTCTTGCTGAGTCAGCGTGGAGTGAAAGTGACACCTGTAGCAGCTCACCTTGTGACTTTGTGAATGACGCAGCAGTTCTCAGAATGACCAGCGGCCTTGTTTAGCCACTCTAGTCCCCCTGTCTCTATCCGAATCCTGTCTCACCCATTTCTCTTACTCTGCCTGAGAAATATCCACTTCATCGTTCTAGCCCCTGGCAGCAAATATGATGATGCAAACAAATGTTCCTCTTTGTACAGTCTCTCTCCCATTTGGGGCTGGTAGGCATCATTTCTTCTCTCCTTTTTTTACTCAATTATATATATATATATATCATTTCGAGACTGTCCTCCCCCAAAACAATAACAAATAAGAGCGCCTGTGGGTCAAACAACCACAGGACTTTCACCCAGGAGACCAGGGTTTATGTCCTGTTTTGAAAATTAAGGTTCACAGTGAGTTATTTAATTTAGAGAACAAACGGAACTACGTCACGTTCTGTGTCACGTTCGCTACCCGAAATGAAGTAACAGAGGTACTAATTTTAACCCAAACCACAATCTTTTTCTAAACTTAACTAAGTAATTTTGTTTCCTAAACCTAACCAAACTTCCTTTATGTTTAGATATATGGAAATAAAACACTCTTGTGGGTTGTATTTCCTGCCACTGCTAGAGGCGGTAATTTATGACATTTTCCTACAGGTCGTATTAGAGGGTAAGAATAAACAACCTATATGGTCATATGTTTTGAAGGACTTGGTGATCGTTTCCCTTTTCCTCACCTCCTCTGCTTTATCTCACCTGGCTTGAAAAACCCGTCCGAAGGCTCCCTCTCCAATATCTCTAACATATTGGATATTATTTCGGGGATACTCTAGGGCCAGCAGCTTTGTGTTTAGCAGCAGGGGAACCCGCTGGTACATGGGGTTGGGGTGGAGTCGATCCAGTAGCATCTCTGACGGAAGAGCACTCAGCGTCGGGGTCTCCATTGCTCTGCGGAAAGAAAGGGGGAGTGAGGAATCAAAAAAGGGGACACAGATAAATAAAGAACTTCTCATCTTGTCTTTATCTCACCTCTTCCGGTTTCTCCACTGCTTCCTCCGTCTGCGGCAGGCGAGGATGCTGATGGTGAGGAAGACTGCGGCTGCGAGTGCAGCCAGGAGGATGATGATGATGGACATGGAGTAAGCCGGTGACGATACAGCGGTCGTGGTAGGGAGACGAGGAGTCTGACGAGGGCCTGATGACTCTGGCTTCATCACTAATCCACAAAGAGACCATTAAAATCAAGTCAAGAAAGAAACCTCATCTTGGTTCTAAATCATCATAATTTGTTTCTTTCTTGGCCGGCTATAATCTACAATCGCATGTTAACTGCTAACTGGCGAAATAGCATCCTAGACATTCTCTGTGATGGGTGGGTTTTTTAGTGAGAGAGCCAGGGATTGGAACAGAACAGAGGACAGTTGAAGGCAGTACAGTACCTGATGCTATGACAATCTCCCCACACTGCGGCACAGCACAGTACTCCCAGCGTATGTTGGGATTTGAGGTGTAACACCAGGGCTTGTCGCTGATTCCTCCCGGGTTCCTGCAGTGGTTGTCTGAGTTCTTTAACTCTGGAATCACATCCACAGACAGCCGGTGCTGGTGGGGAACCTACGGGGAGAACAACATGGAGAAAATCAAGCTTCTTCTAACAAAGCTATAAAGTTTGAGTCCGATTCCAAGTCCGAATCACCAAAGAAGAGTCTGAGTCGAGTGCAAGTCGAGTCACCATTTCCTTATTCTATTTTATTTTATTTTATTCTATTTTATTCCAGGGAATAGCGACTGGAGTCCGAGTCCAGGACTTGAGTACTCCATCACTGTCTATTACACATAAAAGTAGTCAGAAACTTCATCCCACTTCCAAGTCCTATTTCATAAATGCTTGAGTCCGATTTCATAAATCCTTGAGTCAAAGTCATCAGTGCGCGAGTCCAAGTCAAGTCACGAGTCCAGAGAAGAGCGACTTGAGCGGGACTTGAGTCCGAGTCCAGGGCTTGAGTACTCCATCACTGCTATAAAGATTCATCAAAATGCAATACTCAGTATGTAACTAGCTATAAGAGGAACAGGAAAACACTGGTGGCCTTTACTTCTTGCCCTGTCAGAAGTTTACCGTTGCTTCTTTCTACTTCCTACAGTGGTAAGGTGAATACGTCAAGGATCCACCCTGTGAGTCCGGAGGTGTTTTTTAACCCTCTGAGGTCTAAGCCATGTTATCCAATATTTGATCAAGTAATAGACATCATTTATTTCAGGAGAACCTGGGCTATCATATACTGCAGGGATGTCACATGAATGTATATAGTGTTATATGACTATAAAGACAAAATAAAAGCCTAAACAAAAATGGAATCTCATAGAAAGTCTTGGCAATCAGGGGAAACAAAAATAAACTCTAACACAAATATGAAAGTATTATAATTTCTTCCTTTATCCAAAAAGTTAGTTGTGTCATTTTCAATGCATTATCTGTCTGCTATTTGACATCAGTAGGCCAAACCCCACTCATTTCAACCTCCAGGCTTCATTCTGATGTCTCTTTATCTATCTGCAAGGACTCTGCCAGGACCTTCCAATACACACACATAGACACATTAAATAATGCTCTCCTGTAAGGGCTCTCTATTGGCTGAGCAAAGTCAGTCCTTAAATGAGTTCATGTGATTGATCGACACACCTGTCAGTCAAGGCACACTATCCAAAATGGCACCTGGCTAACGTGATACATCAGTTGTTTGGTACAAAAAGATTACTAAATACAGTAAATAGCCATTCAATCGTAGATTTATCACTTTGGAATTACTTGTGTTAGTCTCTGAAAAGCCACTGTCTTCCCGGCCGGATTTCTAAGCTTCTGGAAGGGCTACAAAGACACAGACACACTTGTTGAAAAGCTAATGGCTACGAAGCTACAAACAAAGTGAGATGCTGGGTTAAAAGGTCGCAGAGCAAAGCGGAGATTTGTGAGTGGATTTTTGGATTCATAATTATTTGTTCATATGTTACATTGCGACACTGTTATTCCATGATGGATTAAAAGAGCTTCTGGATGGCCTACAATTGTTAGAGGACCTTGTTGAAACGGTGCATTTCTCTGCTTCTAAACGACAAATACACTGTATTGATCTGGAGATATTGAATAAGACATTTAAAGTATGTATTGTCCTGTCGCAGGTGACAGTGTCGACATTAGAGTTTCAAGCTAATTAGTATCTGTTCTGTTCTGTTGCTGACCCAATGCTTGGAAAGGGCATTGAGGGAAACTTGTCTTGTGGGTCCAGTAAAGTCTGATCAGTAAATATCTTTCTGTATTTCTTTTCTTAAAATGTTCAAGAGCTGTTTCAATCAGATTTGGATAGACAGAGTTTTAACTTTTCCAAGAAATGTCTTCTTGTCTTCATTAACAAATAAGTTGGCCTTTCAAATAATTTAATACATTACTCAAGGCCCTGTTTAGGGCCTTCGGTAAGGTTACAGTTTAATAACTGCAGAGGGTGTAAAATGTACTAGAGTGAGGAACATTAGGGGTTGCACGGTTGTTTCTACAATCTAAGAGTGCCAACTTAAATACTGAACATCTGGTGTATTTGTGTGTCATGAGCTTTAGTCATCAAAAGAGCAATGGTCCAACCTATCCCAAGAGATTATAAGTTATGAGCTGAAACAGCTGAGTTCAACACATGTGCTGCTGAATCTGAATGTGCAAAGCAAACTGCTCACAGGGTTGACTTCCCAATGTTGCCATGAATGGTTAAGCAAGTCCTCTTCCCTAAATGACAAGATAGGTAATTTGTCATTGCCTTGCAAAACAATCCATATGAACATTCCCTTATCATGTTTCAGAATGACATGGTTAGTCAAAAACTACTTGATTGACTAAAGCCACTTGGTTGAGGTTAATGAAAGACTGTGGACATGGAGTCCAAACATCCACCAACATTCTCCCTGAAGAGGTTACATGGCACTATAACAATGTCACGCTCTTCCAGCCTTTGTTAATGAGGGAGAACAGTCATTATTCTAATGACAACCACGAGAGGTCACTTTACAGGGAAAACAAAGGTTGTGTATAGTTGCTTAAACAAATGAGCAATGATGTCGTTCTTCTGGTGAGAACGTTCTCATTAAAAACACCAAAGAGTCACAGAACTAAACACAAAGCTAGAGTCATCAAACAATATCACATAACAAAACAACCAATGAACTAAGTAATGTACATTTAAGCAACTGAAAATGTTAAAGAACAAATTGATGGAGTGACCTTGTTTTACAAATACCGTTGCGTATGTTTTACATCATTATAGGTTTCATATTAAACTGATGCTGAATAATACCCTTACAGTTCCTCAAGTGGCATATACTGCTTTTAATTTATTAGAGTTCTCAACAATGTCTGTGCAAAGAGAATGAATCAAAGTTTCGCTCGAGTATTTCTCTGTGACTCAGCATAAAATAGGATACTACTCACACTATGCACACTGTACATATGTGCTGACCATATATTTACCATGGAGGCTAACACATGACATGTGGAACATTAGTGTTTGGAGCTCATTTCCTACAGGACACATCTGTGCAGAATATTATATATCCACTATAATAAAAAAAAAACATTTTCTTAAAACATCTGCTCTGTGATGTGAGGAAGGTAAATGATGACTTTGGACCCAGCCATCGCTAGATGATCCTGCGTTGTAGATTTTAGAAAAACGACACTGACTGTGCAAAATATTAGGAACAGCTGCTGTTCCTGTGACTCTAATGGACCAGGTAAGAAGCTGAAAGTCACACTCTAGTTTCAGCTGTAAATCCACCATCAGTAATCATTTTTAGCTATTAATCAGTATTCATGAAACACCATCCCAAAAAAGAAGAATGTTGATTCTAACCATATTGATCTACCTCATTTTGTTAAAAAAAAAAAATAATAATAATAACAACAACAACATATAGGCCATATAAGTTCAGCAAGAAAATGGTGCAATCAGCTTCTCATTGCCTTCTGGGAGAACTGTTACAGACATTATCCCAATCAGGCTGCTATTATACTTACAACAGGAAATGAAAGCTTTGATGCTGGCCAGGAACTTAACCATAATATTCCAAATAATCCCATCGTGTTTAACAGCCTACCTTTTAATTTAAGTTTGGCCTGCACATCGTATCACATAACTCCAGTCTTTTCCTGGAAGTAGCACATGCTACATTCCTGCTATCTTCTTAGTAATTTAAAATCCTGAATTTGGGGAAGACCAGTGTGTCCCAAACATTTTTAGACGGCACCCCTTCGAAGGACATTTTTTGGCACCAAGCAACCCAACCCCCAATATAACATGCATATATGTACAATCCCCCGGGCACGGAGGCCACCCAGCTCATCAAGCTTTCCGTTCTCACACTTCAGGTTGACAATGACAATGATAACAGTGGCAGGTTTAGCAGATTTCACGGTATCATGTGATCATCATCTTTGTCCACTGAAATGACACTAGCAAATGTCTGCTGTAGCTAGCGACCAAATTAAGCAAGGGTTAGCTAAATGAACTGGTTAAAAATGCTGTCTTTGGCTGACTTTTGAATGCATCAATGTGACTCATTTTAAATCTGGAATCCTGTATATACTAGAGTGTATGTGGGAGTCATGAACAGGGCTTTTAATAATCATAACCTATAACCCCACAAAATAATGCAGTAGGAAATTTGGCTAGGTTAGGTTGCTACTGTAGGTTGTAAGACACAAAGA